>NC_040045.1:42298775-42598775 GCF_003713205.1 Coffea eugenioides | reverse complement strand
AGTACCGAAAGTTTTAGCCAGTACATGATGGATGAGTCACATTTCACTATAATTGCATCAAAGATGATTGTACTTGCTGGTCTCTTGTGCTGAGCAATATAGTATTTAACACTCTGGAGACTAAAGATGATTGTACCAGCTAGTCGCAAGCACTTGCCATTGTTTGGAGTTGGGGGGGGCCTGACTTTTGTATGAAGACTGTTGAAGAACTAGAATCTGATTACCAGGCTTAAACTAGGGAGTTGGTATCCGTTGTCTCATCTCCTGTCCCCAGCTCCCAAGTCTTGTCTTCTGCTTTCAGTTTGCAATGATGCACGGTTAATGTTAAGGGCACTTTGTCAGCAGGAAACGCTTGGGCTGCCAAAGGATGCATTTGAAGCGGATTCGCAACATATATGAGAGTTGAAATTATATTACAGCAAATTCTTTTAATCAGACTGATGAATGTTGTAGTTTTCTTTCCTTTAATTCCCTTCCAAAGATGGTTAGCTTACTCATTATTATTATTATTATTATTATTATTATTATTTTGGTCAAAACGGCAACCTGTATTTCTAATGATGATCAGTACATTAACAATTGTGCGGAGCAAATGCCCAGAGATCCATACAGCTTGTTATTCTTCACAGTGAGATTGAATCTCTCCGTTCTACATCCAGAGTTTTATTCAATGCATGTTTTGCAATATTTAGACTGCTATCAATGTTGTTGTCGTTTATCAAGCTCTATTAGTGCATTTTTGTACTCTAATTAGCAATGTATTCATAGGGTGCAAAGGAGAATTGGCGTTGGCTATTTTCTTGAGAATTCGAGTGCAGAAAGATGCTAGGAAAAGTATTTTTAACCAATTCTGGAATTAATCACAGCAAGCATGAAATCAATCAGATTCTTACTCAAAAATCACTTTAAGTTTCACAATTCAAATAAGACCGTGAAATGGTTATATGCATATGTGAGAGTGCCCGAACATCCTGCACTTGTCACATTCATCTTTAATTTGGTTCCAACAGTCAAAGAAATTTTAATCCAAATTCCAGACTTATCATGACTTGAAATTTTTTAATATATGCAAGTATCATGTGTGTGAAATTACCATAAATCTTGAATACTACACGGCTATGCCCTTTTCTTTTCTTTTTTTTTTAAGAGCAACGATAACTGTTTGTATAACCTATTCTAGCCTAATTTAAAGAGAGGGAGAGTGAGAAGCTATAAATAATGGTTGGTGGGAGATAAGGTTTGAATTCTTGACCTTCTACCTTGACTTAAAAATGTCTTGGTGACCAACAATTTAAGAGGCTGTATCTCAAAATATAGAAAAAAAAGAAACTAGGAAAATTGATTATAAAAAAATGAAATCGTAAAATAGCAAACAAACTTCTTTTTTAATGAACAAAACCATACCAAAAACAAAACAAAAGGACTGCAAATTAATTCAAAAATTCCTAAAATAGAGAAATTGGGAAGTCATTTTTTGCTTTCTTTTAATTTGTTGGGTTGGATGGTAAAGAGAGAGAGATTGTAAATAGAAAGTTTTAGATTTAAAAACTCTCACTTACCAAAAAAAAAAAAAAGGAAAAAATATACATATCATTTAATTTGTTTATTATTTAGTATTTTCCTTTTTCTTTTCTTTTTTCAGAAAAAAGGTAAAAATTCAAAAGTACGGCGCCAATCAATAATTCCAATTCACTTTGGCCCAGTTGCCGCATCTTCCACTTCAAAACCCAGAACCCAAACCCGAAACCCAAAAGCTCTTCAACCTGCTTGAGCTAAAACATCCCTCAAGATCCACCGTAGCTCGCCTCCTCCTGTTATTGCCACTGAAAAGTTGGTCTGCGATTGTGTAAGAGATGCCTTCAATGGCTGCAAATAATCTCCCACGCAAGAATGATACTTGTAATAATAACCATACTCAGAGCATTGAAGCTGCAAAAGGGGACTTCGTTACCAGGTCAGTTCAGCTCAAAACGCCGACCAACACACATTTATTATGTTGTCTTTTTGATACGTATATGCTCGTGCTGAAATATTAACTTTGTGTCTTTTGGGGATTTTGATGAATATATTTGCAGGAGGCAGAGGATTCAGCAGCAGAGAAAATCTCTCCCAATAGCTTCAGGCAATTACTTTTTTTTTTAAAATTTTTTTATTGGGGTGTTAAAGTTTTGATTTTTTTGGACGATGCTTTAGTATCTAATTTGTAACCCACAAAGTTCAATTCACTTTTCTCTCTTTTAATTTTCTCCCTAGTAGTGGTATGATGGTCGGGAGGTTATATCAGCTTTTATTTAGTCTTGTGACATTCCATTCGAGGGACTTTTTTCCGGATATTTTTTCTTTTCTGGGGAAAAGTTTCCCTTTTTTAACCGTGCTACTTGGATGGGGATTGTTTTTTGGCACCAGGGTTTTATTTTATTCATTTGTAGTCAAGAGAGCGTCTTATATTGCTTCAATGCATGTAGGAAGTGCAAATTCTATTTGCTTTCTGAATGAAGGTTTCCTGTTAAAATTGCGTATGGAGTTCTAGTTCACATGCGTGTAACCTTTTAGTGAGATGTCTCAGAATCTTATTAGCTTGGCAGTCAGATTTTCAGGCAGCTTTGAATAGTCCAGTGCTTTTAGGGACTTATGATGTCAATTTATTTATATTTGCTTAAAGTGATTATAATCATGAATGCTCATTTGCTTTGATTTTGGAAAATTAGTTCTCGCTGACATACAAATTCTTTCTTATTGGTTTTCTAGTTGAAAAGCTACTTGTGGAGGAGGTCCGGAATAATAACACACTCATTGTTGTTGGTGAAACTGGGAGTGGCAAGACTACACGTAAGCTTGTCATAGATTTTCTCTTCTGTAGATCTAGGATGTTTAAAATGTGTGACGTTACCTGTTTAGGCATTTGTCATGTAGTCTACTAAATCTACTATATTCAGCTGAAAGTCGTGATTTCATCTTTTCGATGTTTTTTTTTAAATGGTTAATGCTCAGTAATTCATTGCTACGAGATGCCACTGTATAGCTTGAACTTTTGCGACAGTTTTTCTGCTTTGTTACATGAGATTCTGTATCTTTGTCTTTGAAGCTCTGTTTGGTGTATGTGAATAGACAAACTTGCATAAATACATTGTTATACAGGCTTCTGTTTTTTTGTTACAAGTAATTCTTGACATGTGGTGTGCAACTTCTTTGCCAAGCTTGGCAGTTGCACTTATGATCTTTACATGGAACTCTCCATCAGTGAAAGACGGGTACTCTTTCTGTCCATCATTTGCTGATACAAAATTGGTTTACTAGCTTGTCTAATTATAATGGAATGATTAAGCTTTTGAAACGCCACTGTTTAGTTTCTGTAATTTAACTTTATAAATTAAACAATTGATTTGGGGTCTGCTTGGATGGTGTGCTTTTTAGGAGTTTGTCTAAAATTTTACTGTGGTTTAATGTACTTGTCTTAGGAAAACTTTGTTATTTATGCAGAACACCCCCTTCACCCACCAACAGCAGCAGCACCTCTGCAACCCACCACCAGCAGCCACCCCCACCCATCCCTTCTCTCCTCTCCTGCCCTTTCTCCCTCTTCTAACACCGGCACCCCCTCTTCCCCTCGACTCACTGTGCCACCCCTTCCTCTTCTCTCCCGCCCACTGCCCGCTCCTCCCTTCCCCCTTACCCACGGCCTGGCTTCCATCGCCTGCCCAATCTAGAAAGAGGGTGGAGGAAAGGAGAAGGGGGGAAAAGGCAGGAGGAGGGAAAGGAAGGGAGGAGAAAAGGAGCAGGAGGAAGGGGAAAAACAAGGAGGCGGGAGAGGTGGCAGTGGTAGGCAGGGAGGCAGTGTTGGTGGAATGGTGGTGGGTGTTTTCTAGTGTATTTTTTTTTGTTGGTATTTTTCTTAAACTTGTGGTTGTTTTAGAGGTTACTAAAGATGGAGTTGCAGAAAAAAAAATTGTATTTCTAAAACATCCCTAAAACAGGGATGCCAAACATATTCTTGAATTGGAGGAAAAGTATGAACTAGTTAACTTCTTTTTATCATTCATGTCTAAACAATGTATCCTGGAGATAATATGTTATTCATAGAGATTTTCTGGTCTTCTATTTGCGCTAAAAATTTTGAAACTTTCAAGTATCGCAATTCATTTTCTTTATCCTCCTTTTCTTCTCCCAGCATTCACCTCTTTTTCTTCATGAAAATATTTGCCAATTATTCTTCCTAAAATGCTGTTTTTTGGGTGTGACATCATTTATTTTGCAATCAGAGTTGCCTCAGTATCTTTTCTATGGGGGATTTTGCCGTGATGGGGGTGTCATTGGCATAACTCAACCTAGACGAGTTGCGGCTGTATCAGTCGCAAAACGGGTTGCTGAGGAATGTGGTGTGGCTCTGGGCCAAAAGGTTGGATATGCTATTAGATTTGATGATATGACCTCAGCCTCAACAAGAATCAAGTACATGACTGATGGATTGCTGTTGAGGTACATTGTATAGCTGGTAATTTAGTTATATTTTTATATATCTGTGTTTTTGCAGTTTAAGATAGTTCAGGATTTACCTAACCTTTTGGGGATTAAGCCTATTGATAAATATCTAGAAGTTTGGTAATATCTTGATCTAAAAGACACTGTTTGTAGCAAGAAAGAATCAATTTTTACTGCTGATTGCTACTTTCAAAATGTGAATACAATTGTGGATAACAGGGAAGCATTATTGGACCCGTGTCTCTCGAAGTATTCAGTTATTATTGTAGATGAGGCTCATGAGAGAACAGTCCACACTGATGTGTTGCTTGGTCTGCTGAAGAGTGTGCAGAAAACAAGGTCCAGTGTCAGTAAAGTAATGAATGGTCATGCCCAGAATGGGTTGCTAATGGGAGCAGAAAATGATAAGAGTTTCTTGATGCCATGCCATGGCAAGAAATTATCTCCACTAAAGTTAATTATCATGTCTGCTAGTTTGGATGCACGGGTTTTTTCTGAGTACTTTGGTAGTGCAAGAGCTGTTCATGTCCAGGGCCGACAGTATCTAGTTGATATACTATATACGCATCAGCCTGAGTCAGATTATCTAGATGCAGCATTGATAACCATATTTCAGGTGGTTTGTCGATCTTTCTTTGGTTTCTTTGTATCTATCCACAGTTTTTGTGGATCATCGTGTGATACTTACTGGTTATTTTCTTAGATCCATATTGTTACAATGTTCAGAGGTAGTACACTAGTTTATTTGTGCATTTCCTTTTCTTCTACAAAATATCATTGATACTTGGTTATTTAGCTGCATATTTCTGTTGTACTGGGCCTGAGCAATGAATAATGCATTCTTATTCTTTTCGGCCAAAGTAATATACCGATAACAGCTACTAATTTAGTTTTATGTTGACATATGGCCTTCCCTAGAATTTTTGCTGAAGGTTGCATTTTTTCTTCTTTCCTTTCCCCCTTCCCCTCTGCCTAGATACATTTGGAGGAGAGTCATGGTGATATACTTGTCTTCCTGACTGGGCAAGAAGAGATTGAATCTGTTGAGAGGCTTGTCCATGAGCGCCTGCGACAACTACCTGAAGGCAACCAGAAGCTTTTAACTTTTCCAATATTTTCATCTCTTCCCTCAGAGAAACAGATGAAAGTTTTTATGCCTGCACCTCCTGGATTTCGGAAGGTAAGTCTTGATTGTACAGTTTGAGCTGATTAAGTAGGTTGATTGGATGATTTTGGTTTGTATAGATAGATACAGATGTTTGTACTGTTGGTCATGTTATAAATAACTGATTTGCTTCATTCCTGTCATCCTTCAAAGGAAGCAAAAATAGTGTATTATCACTTATGCAAATTCCTCAAAATTTACTTTGCATTGAACTGTTATTTGCAAATCCTTTCTGGCCATTAGCTTTGCTGGAGATCGATTTTATACTAATCATTGTCCCAATTCTATGACTCAGTAGTTGAAGAGTTGTACAATTGGATTTTCTTTTTTTGCCAGAGTTGCCATTTTTTATCTCTAGTAAAGAATTCCTTGATACTTGATTACCAATCATGCCTAGATGGTACAGATTCCTAATTATCATACTTGACTTCCAATTGGATATCCTAACTTTCCTGTTACTCAGAATTTGATTTAATTTCCCTGTCAGACAAGTCTACTAATATTTGTGACTGAAATTTGTTTATTTGTGACAAGAATTTGTTTAATTTGTGACAGAAATTTGTTTAATTTCCCTGTCAGACAAGAATTTGTTTATTTGTAACTGAAATCGTTTCTTGGATGTTTAGGTAATATTGGCCACTAATATTGCTGAGACATCGGTGACAATACCTGGGATCAGATATGTTATTGATCCTGGTGTGGTCAAGGCCCGAATCTATGACGCTGATGCAGGAATAGAATCTTTGGATATTGTGAAAACCTCAAAAGCACAGGCTCTTCAAAGGAGGTTGGCTGTTAAAGAATTTATTTGGGCCTATATGGATGTGTATATATATATATGCTTTGCATTTTGAGGGTGTGTGTGTGCATTTTTTTTTTAATTTCTGCCACAAAAGGCATTTCTTGAGGGATGGGGAATTGTTTGAGAACTTCATTTTAGTTTTTCCTTTTGTTAGCTGCCAGCAAAGATCTCTATGTCTCTCTCCAATCTGTTTCTCGAGGTAGGGCATAGGGGGTTAGAAAATGAATGTTAGAAAGACAAATCCATTGTGGATTAGTACAACGGAATATGGTTGTGGCCAAAAATTATGGTTTCATCAACAAGCAAAAGTTGTTATTGGAAGAACACTACAATTGGCAAAGGTAAATGTGCTAAAAATGTTAACTGGATGGGATGCTGAAATAGTAATATAAAGATCTTTTAACTACTATAGTTCCTTATCCTACTGTCATTCAAACTTTCATCCTCTGTTCTTGCAACTGTAGTACTTGATTGAGCAGTCTCAGATTCTCAGAACTTGAGTTCTCCGTTCTTTTTCTCCCACCGTTACTATCTGTTCCCAGGTTCAGTTCCTGCCATCTTTTCTTGCTTTCTCATCAATATTGCAAATGGGCAACAGATTTGTATTTACAGGCCCAGGTGACCTTCCTCCATTTATTGGTGAATTTTTTATTTTTTATTTTTAAAATCAATGCGGTTGGGAGCAGTCCTCCATATTGTTACCCACTGGAGCTCTGGTGAAACTGTTTGGTGTGCTCATCTGATTCTCTTTGAAAGGACTCCAGAGTGATGACCTGTGTTATGCATTGTGATTATCGTCTTTCGTGTGTCAATGATTATAGCTCTATGGTTTTACCGATTAATAGGGGATTTTGACATCTAAGAAGCTATACTGCAGTGGACGTGCAGGCCGTGAAGGACCTGGGAAATGCTACCGTCTCTATCCAGAGTCTGAATTTGATAAATTTGAAGATTCTACGACACCAGAAATCAAAAGATGTGACCTCTCAAATGTTATTTTGCAGCTCAAGGCTTTGGGAATTGATGATATTGCAGGGTTTGACTTCATTGACAAACCAAACAGGTAATTGTCAGATTAAAGGATAATATGGCAGTTTGCTCTAGTAGATAATTGGTTTACAAGGAGCTAGAATGCTACAACGTACTAAAAGTTTCCCTGAGAAGCAGCAATCCTTTATTTTATGCATCTCTGAGTTTTTGAATTATTCATCATTGTAAGTAGGTATCTGTATTGCACTGATTGGATTATTAGCTCCATCATTTTGGCTTCACAAAGATACTGCTTATTAGCAGCATGACATTAATTAGGTCTCTACTGGTCAAGGTATAGCTAGCTAACTAAATGTTTCAAGAACATATCAAAGAAGTCTGTGGCTTTCTTATTTACATTGTTCTTATGCTTGTAGGTGTGTTTGTTCAGCACATGATTTACCAGATTCACTTTGTTTCACATTCTGTCTGAAATTTCTTTGAGGGTTTCTAGTTCTAAAATGTTGATTTGTGGAATGATTATGCTCCGCAATGAGTTTGGTCGGCATGTTATTTGTTTATGAGTAAGAAAGAAAAAAGAAATCTGTATTACGTTTAAGGACTTTTCAATAGATTTCCATGATGATTTTTTTTTTTTACAGGACTGCAATAATTAGATCCCTGGAGTCATTATTCTTATTAGGTGCTTTAACGGAAGAAAGTAAACTCACTGATATAGTTGGACACCAAATGGCGAGGCTGCCGCTAGAACCTGTGTATTCTAAGGCTCTCATTCTTTCAAGTCAGCTCAATTGCTTGGAAGAAATGTTGATTGTTGTTGCAATGCTTTCTGTGGAATCTATATTTTATGCTCCTCGTGAAAAGTTGGAAGAGGTACATTTCTGTTCCTTTACATTTGTGTAATCTAACTGTTGAACCAGCACCCTACGAAAAGGGTATTTTCTAGGTCCAATTTGCTTGGATGTAAAAAACTGACAATAGGCAACAGGATAAAAAGTATTTTTGTCTGGTCTATTTGCATTAGCAAACAGAACAGGTAAGAATTATGCATGCTGTGCAACAAAATAGTTCATAATAATTTGAAATTGCTTAATCAAAATGGTAAGGCAAGGCACCTTTGAGTTTGTAATGGCTTTGTCAAGTACCAGAATATGTAGATGATTTTATCAAAATTTATTTTCGTCTTCTGGGACTAAAGAAAATGATATTTCTTTTTCAAAAGAGATGCACAAAAAATAAAAGGATTTTGGATTCTTTTGATTTCATATATTGGTTAAACTGGCTGTACTAAGGTTTTGTTGACATCTATGTCCCTTTTTGTTCATTGGCCATTATAATTTGCTCATGATCTGTTTATGCTTTGATGAGGATAGGCTATATAATTTTCTGCAAAGAATATGGTGATGCTGTCTTTGTTGCAAAATTTAGAGGAATGTATGTATGGCTTCCGTCACCTTTGTGGCATTTAGATTTCATCTACTCTTCCATAAATATGTAGAGTTCTAGGACTTCACTGATTTACTTAAGTCCCTGCATTATGTTACATTTGATGACAGTTTTAAATTTGTCGTCAGCAAATGTTGCATCATCTTGTAAGACTTGAAATTGACTGAACTATGGAAAAAAATCTACTTTCTCTGTATGGTGGCACAAAATTGGAAGCCACCAGTGAACGCCTCAAGGTATCACAGTCAACAGATTGAAGAGTTACATGATTATCCTGCAGCCAAATTAAGGGCTTGCTGTTTGCAGTACTTTTGCTTACAAGCTATTTTCACTTTTAGGTCTTCCTGACGATTGCATCTTCTGCGTATTTCATTGTTCGATTTTGCCTCCATTTGCAAATATAATAACCTGAATTGATCCTTCTTTCTCTTGTGTAGTCACGAGCTGCATTGAGGTGCTTCTCAAGTCCAGAGGGGGATCATTTAACTTTGTTAAATGTCTTTCGTGCTTCTAATGAATTCGTGGTAAAGAACAAGTTGACCCATAGTAAAGAAAAAGCTGAGAAGAACCTGAGGAAATGGTGCAAGGATAATTTCATTAACAGCCGGTCCTTGAGGCATGCTCGGGATGTTCACAGGTTAGTACATGTCTCTTTTCAGATGCTAGAAGGAAAATTAAGTACCTTCAATGTACTTCTGGTTCAAATTTACTTATCTTTTGTATTGAAGGAGTTGCTTCAATAGACTAATTTACCTAGCATAGAAACCTTTATTGCTTTTCTTCTTGACAAGTAAACAAGCTTTTCATTTTCTTGGTCTACTATTATGTATATTAATATTCTTGCTTCCATCTTCTTGTTTGCTGTTATCTAGATTTATTTGCCACTTTCCGCTTTACATGTAAATATTCTTGCATGTCCTTAATGATTTCCATTTGCAGTCAAATACAGAGAAATGTTGAACAAATGGGGCTTCGCATCACTTCATGTGGAGATGACATGCTTGTATTCCGCAGATGTCTAGCTGCTTCCTTTTTTCTTAATGCAGCTTTAAAGCAGCCAGATGGTATGTACAGGTAGGGGATTTAATATTGGCTCACAGATCAACCAGTAATAAAATCCTAGTATCCTTTTCATGTTTCTGTTGAATATCTAGTCAATCTTTTTCCCTAATGCCTCTCTTATCCTATATTAATGCACAGGATTTTGTCAAGCGGTCTGATGGTCCAAATTCACCCTTCGTCTGTCTTATTCCGGAGTAAACCAGAGTGTATCATTTTCGATAAATTAGTGCGAACCAATAATAATTACATTCGCAACATCTGTAGGATAGATTACTTGTGGTTACCTGAGTTGGCTCCACAATGCTATGGCTTGCGGTAATAGAGCTTTTGATACCCTAAGGTAAAATAATATCTTTTATCATACTCTGTTGCTCATACAACTACTGCTTGAGCATTATTACACTTGTTACCATGAAATTGTGAATGCTTATATCTTGGGTTCAATGTTGACACAATGAAGTTGTTTGTTGCTGATAAGTGAGCCGTTATGAGCTGGAAGATTTGGTTCTATGGTTATTTGTGGCTTCATTTTGTGTTCGTTAAGCATAAAGGTTTGTGTTACTGGAAATATTACTACCATCTATTTAATCCTAATGGGATGTTAAATTGTCTCCTGAAATGACTAACAGTTGCACCAAAGAGTGAGGCATGTTGCTTTCTAAACTGTTAATTGAGGGGTGCTGGATTTATGTGGTTGTTTAGATAGAGGTCTGCTTTGTGTGAAAGAGGCACTTGAGAGAGAGAGAGAGGTTTTGGTTCAAGACTTTTTGGTTATTCCATATGTTTGACATACACATGCATGTATTTGTACGTGTCTTCATACTTATATCTGTATTGTCCTTTTGCGTGTACTTGTATATAGTCCTTACACATCATCATGTGCCCCTCCCTTTGTATAGGGGTGTGTTTTTGGTCTCTTCACCGTCCCTACGCTTCTATATCAGTTATTTTTTCATGTATTACCCTATATCTCATCTTATGCAAGAACTTTATATTTAATTGTGCATTGATAGACCTACTGCCTATTCTTTCATTTCATACCAAATAGATATCTTGGCACCTATGACGTGTCCTCAACAAAAGTAAAGGGAAGACTACTGGCTAATATGAGGACTTCTCTGTTGGTGTCACTTTAATTACACAACTGATGTACCTTTTTGATCCATCTACTCCAGGATGTTGCATGGGTCTCAACTTTGAATGTACCCAAACTACCATTTCGTGACCTAAGGGTTCTCTGTCTCTAAAGCAAACTATACGCTCTAGTATAGTGCTCAAGTACAACAAGAACGTAAACGTGTTTCTCTGCAAATCATGCTGCCAGTCTTTGGCAGATCGAGGTCTCCTAGCATGAATCGTCTAGTGTGAAGGTTTGAGATATTTACAAGTTTCTGATGGCCTGGAGCCCGAGACTAGAATTTTGTGGACACAATATTCTCCCATGGTAAGTTCCTACTTACTTGGAAGCTCGAGTTAAAATGATTGAAAATGCCCTAAGCTGTGTAGAAATTCTCTTTTGGGCTTTAATGCTTCCTGCCATCACCAAATTACTTTTATGTATGCAAATTTCGACTCAGATGATCTACTCTTTTTGTAGAATTTTATGGGCAGGGAAATATATTGGTTATAGACATTATCTAGTTTCTCTTTCCTGCATTGTCTGCAGTTCTGCATACCGGAGTCTCGCGCTAATTTCTTATCAGCTATCTGCCTGTTTTATCATTCACATTTCATTTTGTAGGTTCTGGATGGAAGGAGTACAAAAAACTCGAGGCCTCTCCTACCTGCAAGATCTCAAGTGCAGTAACTTTACCAAGACCTGAATGTGGTTTTTTAAATGGACTTGCATACTGCCCCCCTTGGCTTCAGCAAGACCTGTCACAGTGGCATCATATTTATTCACAATTTGTGGAGACAATAATGCTATTGATGTATCATACTACATGAAACCACGAGGTTCTTGAACTTGGCAATTCAGAACTCGTTTGCACCATCTTAACATTTTCTATGTATACTGCTCTCTTCTAAACAAGTCAAGCTCATCACATGTAGCAAGTGTGGTTTCCAAACAATTTCATCATCAAACTCTGGAGCCGAGAAGGTAATTAACGAAAAATGATCAGACCTCCTTCCGCACTCTGCTTGGACGTATGTCGTTACATGCAAACTTTTCAAGATAACCGTCCTCTAATTTTCTCAAATTGTACGTAAGCTTACAAAAGCACAAGAAACTACAAATGTTAAAATGTCAACATATCGTAATCTACTTGAAAGTGACAATACATTATTGATTGTAGCCTTCAACTCTGCGTGCCTCTGGTGTGACCTCAGAACTGGCAATACAACATATGCAACTGCACGTGAGCTGAATCGCGCGGAAGTATTAATATGCTGCAGCCTGTTGGCTCAGAAACGTTTTAAGAGTTGGAGAGGCCAAAAAGGTATTATGGTCCTTACCGAAAGAACCAGATGAACTTTGTATGGCCGAAGTGTCTTGAAAACCGATTATGGCAAGTGAGAGCGATTAAATGTAAAGTTAGAAATTATGAGTGATACCTATTAGATTAAGGTGGCGTTTGGTTCGCATTTTGGAATCGGATTCGAATTTGAGATCATTCATTCTGGATTCGGAATGGAGTCAATCATTCCAATACATCTTTTGTTCAGTATCAGGAATGTATATCATTACTATATTTGATGTTTGATTCGTTGGCTTTTTCGAAGTGGGATATAAGAAATTTTTGCTAATTAAATATATCAGTATAAATGTATTAGTAAATTTAGTATAACTAATTAATAATTTTTATTAGTAAACATGTATAATTATTAGTATAATTGATAATATCAATTATATTACATATACTAATTTACATTATATAATACATATAACTAATAATATCATTTATTATAAGTTTGTAACTAATTAAATTAAATATTAAATATATATAATTAAATATAATTATACAAATATTATAGTATAAATATATAATTATAATTATATGCACATATAATATACATTTATAAATAATATAAATATATTATTATATAATATTAAGAAATGTATAATATACATTATATAAATATAATTATATTTAATTAAATAATTATAATTTATATTTATTTAATATATTATATATGTGCATATAATAAATATAAATATATTTATTATTATAAATATATTATAATAATTATACTAATATTATAATAAAATATTATAATTATAATAGATATTATATATAATTATATGTTAATTTTTTAACGGATAGCGGGACCGACCCTGTTTCTAAATGAGAATCAGACTTATTTTGTCCAAAATCCTTTAGATTACTAGGAAATTGAAAAATTTTAAATTTTTATATATGATTCCAAAATCTCAATTTTAAAAAATAGTAATCCAACAATAATTACGAATTTATTTCAATTCTCCGTGCCAAACGCCACGTACAGTTATCCATATCAGCACAGGGACTAGTTTACTACCGACTATGTGACGCTACACTATGTTACTGGGAGAAAAGCAGAACATTTTCCGAACCGACAAGTTAGATTGAACAGTGAGCGGAGCACTCTCTTCTGATAGAATTTTGGAGCTCCTGCTTCTGGCAGTTAAAAACCAATCAACACCTAAGTCCTTCCTGTTGGACTTTCTTGGCTTTCTTCGTCCATATTTGCAATCTTTTAGCAAAATGTGACCCTCATCTGGCTTCCCATGCTTCTCGCTGCCTCTTTCTCTGTTTCTCCTTGCTAAGTGGAACCCCTTTTCATGAAAATTTTTGAGCTCGCCCTACTTCAAATGCAAGTCCTTTGACCAAAAGTTCTAGGAGTTAGGACTTCGGTGAGAAGAAAATTTTGCTTATCAAAAATTTTTTTTTTTCTCAACTCTTTACGTGCCATGTTACATTTGACTACCTCCTAAAGTTCCACAAATTTCAGTTTCTGTGGCAAACTGGACAGAACCCCTTTTTCGCCTTTCTCAATTTCATGTATTTTCCGTGGATTACTATTTGTTTGTTGAAATTCCTAAACGAATATATTCCATAGGAAGTCGAGCATTTATCTAACGTGTGGCGTCACGACTAAAGGAGCATGAAATATTTCTGGGTTTCTCTGGGTATTTTGAGTAGATTCGTGGGATTGAAGACTTGAAGCCAGAAAAAATTACCTGAGCAAGTTGCATAGCCAAAAGTGTAGTAAAAATCACGTCTTTTATTACGTATTGAGAGGAAACCGACTAAGAAACCAACGATTTCTGGCTTCTGTTTAGGGCCTCAGGCGTGCCATTAGCTCATCTTGGGTCCACTTTGTTGACTAATTACTGATGGGATTAGTGGGGTTAGTCTTTGATTTGCTTTGGATATGTGGAGTAGCTATTTGGTTATTTCATCTCTTCAATGAAGTTAACAAATCCCAGAAAGAGTTGGGATCTTGCGACTGCCAATACCTTTCTATTTCCACGGAAATTTGGTTGGTTCTTGCTGTCATAACTAATGCTAGTGGTTGGATCATTTTCTGGAGCCGTTTCTTGGATTTCCCATATTCATGGTTTAGTGCTTTGGTTACAATCAATCTTTTCCGGCTTTTTTTCAGGGTCAAGTCAACAATGCCCATCATTTTAGACTTGGGTGTGTCTCTGATTGTTCAATGGATCCTTTCTTGGGGCAATTTTGGTTGGAAATGGGCATTTCTGCTAGTTTTTACACTGATTGCAGTTGTATTTTCTGAGGGGTACTTTGGATCTCGCGTAGAAGAGTACATGCGTCTGAAGCAGGAGAATCCGGGAGCTAGACCAGTGAAAGAACTTTTATATCCTCTATCACCTTTACTTGCCGGAGCCTGTGTGCTTGACATCTATGTTGTTAATGGATGCTTGCTATTAATTGCTTGGTTTTATCCATGGAATGATAGCTTTTACCGGTTTTATCAAGATACTGTTGGCTTTGTTTTGGTGACGGAAAGTATAAGTTTCTTGTCATGTTACAAGGATCTGTGCTCTCGAAAGGGGGGATTTGCAGTTCCTAAAGGTGAATCTGGGAAGTCCTCGAAACCTTTGTTCAAGAAGTCATGACATTATGTTCTATGTTGATATGGTTTTTCAGGTATTACTCTCACTTACAGGAGGATGGCAGAGCTCATGGATGATACAATCTGTTGAATACAGTATGATAGGATAGTTGCAGAGTATGTAGATGTTCTTCTCACTTCTCAGTTTTAGACGCACTGCTTTAATCTTCTATTGCTTTAGCAGAAATCTGGTTTGTCGGATTTTGTGGAATCACAAGCTGATTTGGAAATGGTTAACTGCTTACCGTCATTTCTTTGCATATGCCTTTATTGTCAATTGCTAGGATGAATGTAATATCTAAAGAGACCAAAAGTGCTTGTGGATGCTTGTATAATAAAAAGTGAAAAATCCCTCTGTTAGAGTCAGTTTTTCGTGGATGCTTGTATGATGAATATGTCAAAACCCTCATACTAGAGCACAGATCCTTATTCTAGCTCCCAAAAAAATGGGACTGTTACCAAACATGTCAAAGTCTTCAGATAGAAAGTTGAAACATGTCAAGGTAACTCGATAGTTAACTCATATTTAATTGAAGAAGAGCTTGTAGCGTTTGCTAGTTAATCAATTCGAAAATCAAGCTGCTCGATCTTGAAATTCAAGAAAATCATTCAAAATGTCTTTTATTATAGTGTAATTTATATAGGGGTGCATTTGGGTTGAGCCTGAATTTGAGTTAAAATAATTAAAATTGAACTCATCCATCCTATAATGATTGAGCGAGTTGGAGTTTGACTTCAATTTGGTTTACTTGAACTTGAATTCAATTGAGTTTAATAATCAAACCTAATCAAATTCACTTAATATAAATTTTAAATAAAAATATAACCAAACGCACTCAAGTTAAGCTTAACTAAGATTACTTACATACTTCAACTCGACTTATACACTATGAATAGGGGTGAGCGCGGGTCGGGTACCCGTCTCATTCACCATTTGGCTGATCCGACCCGCACCTTGCAGGTCAGTCATTTTCTGATCTTTACCCGCCCCGCATATCAGCGAGTATCCGATTATAGGGTACCCGCTGAGATAGGGTCGGGTCAGCGGGTATCCGCCCCCCATTTATCATTTAATTTTTTTAAAAAAAATAATTTATACCAATTTAATTTTATATTTTACACATTAATCTAAGATTTAATAAAATTTTTTTTCTAAAAAAAGGTTTCCCATCAAGAAACAAGCATGTGAAGAAAATATAAGATAAAGGAAAAAAATTAAAAGAATTCAAAATCAATAAAAGTTTGAAATAAGTAGCACAATTTTTAATATATATGTTCCACATTAATTAAACTTTTTTCTATAAAATATAAGATCATGACCTCTACAAATGAATCTTGTAAATAAACTATAGTCTCTCATATTTGTAATGTAATTTGTTCAATAAAATTATTTATTTAGTTCTAAATTATTATTTTATAGTGTGTGTATAAAAATAAAAATAAAAAATATATATATGCGGGGCAGATCGGATACCCGCGGATTTTTAATTATGTGACCCTAACCCGCCCCGCATCTTAGCTGGTATCCGACCCTTTTTTGACCCGATCAAATAATAAAAATCGGATATCCTAATTTTTGGATTGGATCGAATCGGATATGACGGATTTTCGGGTTAGCGGCTAATTTTGCCCACCCCTACCTATGAAACACTTTTAACTCGATCCTATCAACACCGCCAAACTTTAATTGATTGCTTAGCTCCCTAAACTCATAGCTTCATTAATGTACTAATTATACCAAAAAGCTTCCCAAACAGGCTAAATCAGTCGCAAACTGAAATAGAACCTTGGCAGCGTCAGTTGGAATCAGACAGTTGGAAAGCAACATTTTGAGCTTCCGCCCGCAATGGCCTCTTCTTAGCAACACGCTATTCACTTTAACATCCGTCCCTACCACTCCATCGTTATTGAAAACGAAAAAGTAAAAGAGATAAAAATGGAGGATTCCCCAACATCTCGTCGAAGCAGAAAGGCAAACTTATCATCGTCCGACATTTACGCCACTATGGTCCGAAAAGACGACGTCGACGACGACGATTCACTTCCTCCTTTACTTAAACGCTTACCTAAAGATTTTGGCGGGGACCCCACCTTGAATTCGGACGATGATCAGTACGACGAGGGGGCATCTGTCTCCGGTACTATGATTGTCAAAACGTCGAACAGTTCGAGGGCGAGTCGTCCGCCGGCTCAATTTTGGGATCGAACTCAGAAGAGGGATTATAATGACAATGCGGCGTCGTATAGGAGGAGATTTGAGGAGGAGGAGGAAGAAGAAGAGGGGAACTTTTCGACGTTTGTGGTGAGGAAAGGGGCGGACGAGGATGAAGAGGAGGAAGAAGAGGAGGAGGAAATGGGATCGGGGACGGTGGTGAGGAGGACGAGGAGGAAGAAGAGCCGCGGTGGAGGAAATGGGAGTGGAGGTGGGACGATGAGTAGGGCAGTGGCCAGTATGCAGGCGGTTGGGGAGATTGGTGGTGGATTTGGCAGGCAGAGGAAAAGTGGCAGTGGTGGTGCTGGTGGGACGGTGGAGGAGGGTGGTGGTGGGGATCGGTTTAGACGGAATGGAAGTGGGAAAGTGTCCACAAGTTCAATTCCGGAGAGTGTGACGAAGGAAGATCCCACAACTAAGTATGAATTGCTGCATGAGCTTGGTAAATTTCGATGATCCCATCTTTGAGCTTGTTTAGCTGAATTTGTTAATTCTTGTGGCTACGTTAGTCTTTTTGGAATTCGGATGTCTTCACGGTACATTGCCTTCTAGCTTGATTTAAAAAATGGAGCTTTTCTCATCCGAACTTTAGAAGCATAGTGTACTTGTTTTTAAGTATGTTTTCAAAGTTTTTTTTTTTTAGTTCTAATTGATAAAGATGGATTTGCTGATGATATACGTTGAACTGGTTGGCTTTTTGATTGTTGACTATATAGTGCGCAATCTTGCCCCCAGTTTCGTGCATTTAAAGATTGATTTGTAATATGCATTTGTGTTGGGTAAAATTCGTTGATTTTTATGGACTATGTGGTGTAGAAGGTTGAGAGTTGGGCTAATTGCATTGCAGGGAAGGGATCATATGGTGCTGTATATAAGGCTCGGGATAAGAAAACTTCAGAGTTGGTTGCTATCAAAGTAATATCTTTGAGTGAAGGGGTATGATTTCTTGTGATTTTGAAGTGTTCATGTACAGTGTTAAGTGTGTTCAGCGAAACCAGCAATTGAGGTTTAGAACTATATCTATATCTTCAGGAGGAGGGGTATGAAGAAATTCGAGGCGAAATTGAGATGTTGCAACAATGTAATCATCCTAACGTTGTTCGCTACCTTGGGAGCTACCAAGGAGAAGAGTATCTATGGGTAAGAACAATATCATCCTTGCTTACTGATCTTCTAAACTGAATTATCATGCCTATGGTATATCTGTTTGTGTCTGGGTATTTGTGCATATGTATTTCCATTTCTATTATTTATTTTCTCTTATAAATACCAATATACATCATTCTTTTTAAAGCTCTTATTTTGTTTTATTTTTGTTGTTGACTTTGTGTTGAAAATGGACAAGTAGACAAAAAGTTTATCTGTTGGAGTCTCATGGGCAAGTTTACTTGTTCACAGATAGTGATGGAGTATTGTGGAGGTGGCAGTGTTGCTGACTTGATGACCGTTACAGATGAATCTTTGGAGGAGTATCAAATAGCATTTATTTGTAGGGAAGCATTAAAGGTAACTTTGCATACGAACTAAGTAGCATGTGTCAAAATATCAATAGTTTTTCTTGAAGACAAGTTTCCCATGTAATCATGAAAGTTGTAGTTTACTTCTGTTTCCTCTCATTTCTGGTTATTGTTCGTCTGCATTTCTCGTATTTTATCCTATTCTGCATTTGCATACCATGCAAGTCATATTTTGATGCATATTCATGGTTTTCTTTTGTGTTATTCTGTGTTCTTCTTTTGCGTTATCCTAGTCTGCATTTGAATACTATGCAAACCATATTTTGATGCATATTCATGGTTTTCTTACGTGTTATTCTATGTTTTTTAACACAAATTCTGGAGTTTGCTTTTAGTCTCTAGCTGCTGTGCCTCTTTCAACTGTTACATTACCTCCCAATCACTCGAGGCGGTCACCATTCTTGTTTCTCTTCTCGTTGTGCACTTTTGGCTGGATCTTTTTCTGGTTTATTCTTCTTATTTCTGTGTCTTGAAATTCTGTTGCTTCTCATGTAGGGTCTATCCTATTTGCACTCGATCTTCAAGGTACATAGAGATATTAAAGGCGGTAATGTTTTGTTGACTGAACAGGGAGAGGTCAAGTTGGGTGAGTAATCATCTTTTGCATGTCATTGGTTTCTTCCAACTGATCACTGGTTTCAAATCTTTCCTTATTCATCTAGTTCTGATGGAATGCTTGTTTATTTAGTTCTTTCTAATTTGATCGTCCACGCACTCAATGGATTAGACATAGGCTACTCTTTTGCAATTCTTTTTTTTTTTTTGGGGGGGGGGGGGGGGGAGTTGCCGCAGAGGGGAAGGGGGTGCATACCACAAGGTAAAGCAAAAATTCAAATTAACTTTTTTTGAAAAAAAAAAGTTTTGCATGTGATTGTGGTCGTTTAATTGTTTCCCTAATTTGTGGCAACACAACCAGGTGATTTTGGAGTTGCTGCACAATTGACAAGGACTATGTCCAAACGCAACACGGTATCAATATCACGTTCATTGATTTATTGACAGAATACTTTAAGTTTCACCCAAGAAAGAAGAAGAAAGCTTTAGCTGATTCTTCTAGTCTGCTAGATTTGTTCCTTTCATCATACTTCATTCACGAATTCGAAGTTCTTTCTTCTGACATTTATTCATTGTCAGTTTATTGGCACACCTCATTGGATGGCTCCTGAAGTTATTCAAGAAAGTCGTTACGATGGGAAGGTATAAATAGCTGTAATGTATGTACGTCTTCATAGGTTTCTGTTGTTAGCTGTATTTTTTTAAAAAAAAATTTTGCCTCCTGACATCGAATTATTAAATGGATCAGAGCAATATACCTAATGGGTTTTTTGAAAAAATTATTTTCAGGTTGATGTGTGGGCTCTGGGAGTGTCTGCAATAGAAATGGCAGAGGTACATCCGTTTGTTTTACCTAGTTGTATATCTCTTAGATTTTTGATGTTTGCCCTGTTTCTGTCATGCTTGTTGTACAGACAAAAAGGTTGAACAGCTGGCCTTTATGTTGAACTTTATGGTATTAGATGATTAGTTTATGGTAGCTAATAGGCTGTAATTCCTTTTTTCCTTTTCATCCAGGGCTGTCCACCAAGAGCCACTGTTCATCCAATGAGGGTTAGTCAATTGATTTGAAGCATTTATTTTCGTGTACCAAGCCATAGAGTTGATCCATGGTATTAACCTGAGAAGGTATCAGGCATTTTTAGCATAATATATACGGGGAAAGGAAAGTGAATGGGATTTGCACATATATAATTTGTTATATACAGGCCCTATTTGTCATTTCAACATGCGGCTAAAAATTTACATTTACTTTCATACCGGATGGGAAATTTCTGGTGCATAAAACTATGCATAAGAGTTAAAATCCAAAGGGGCATTTTCTGATCTGGGATATTAGGCAACTGAAACCATAAATTATGCATATTAAGCAAGTGGGATTCTTCTAATCATGGACATGACTACTGAATTAGATTGATCGTTCGTTCTATTATTAAATGACTGGGCTATTTTAGTTTGATGTTTTTTCCCAGTTTGCTTTTAGCCCTTGCATGCCAATTACTCATCTTAATTTACTCTTTCAAATTGGCTGAATCCCTTTTAATGCACTCTGTGTCTTGTGTGTTTGCCTGCTGGTAGTCAATTCTTTGTTGCAAAGGAGAAAAAATTGGTTGATTACAGATTACTGGGTTTTGTTGGTAACTGTACTTGCCATATCTTCATTTACCACTGAAATTTATTAATCTATTTGAATTAGAATTTGAAGATGGTCATCGTGCTGGAGAATAAGTTATTCACAGTTAGTATTTACCTTGCTAATTTGGGCCTGAGAATTATTACAGTCTAGCCCTCTATATTCTTGATGAATTGTTTAAGCTCTCAGTTTCGGTTATCATATTGGTGGTTTAGTATTATCTCTTCTTGTGACAGGTATTGTTTATGATATCGATAGAACCAGCTCCAATGCTTGAGGACAAAGAGAAATGGTTTGCCTCCTAGCTTTCTCATAATTCAAAGTTTTTCTCTAAAGAGCTTCTGTATGCAGCTCGTTAATCTTGATAAGATAAGAAAAACTAGGCATTGATAATGTTATTCTTTGTGATCAAATGTCTGAGTTTCATCGCTTATTAGAGGTATTAACTTAGTAGCAATTTAGACTTCCCCTGATGCTTGGCAAACTCCATGCTAGTGCTTGTTGCTTTTAGATAGGGATGTGCAGCTAGTATCTGAATGCTACTGGTTGTGATTGACAGAGATCCTTTTGCGATGCCACACGACTATCCACACTTAAATATTTTGTTGATGCAGGTCTCTTGTTTTCCATGACTTTGTAGCAAAGTGCCTTACTAAGGATCCAAGGCTTCGTCCTACTGCAGCTGAGATGCTAAAGGTGCTCTATGGATATTTGTGCAGTATTTGTATTTGTTTCCCTTCTCTTTACCTTGCTATTTTCATCTTTGGGTTGATTACTGTATAAAGATTTGAGAACTTGATGACTGCAAGAAGTTGATGCCATTTGACTTACAGTAATTGTTTGAATATGCATTTTTTAGCTCTCTCTCACTAAGTATCATCTAATTTAAACCCCCTACTTTCTAAAACAAAACAAAGAGGTCACAATCTGGTGTGATAGCTGATTTGCTATTAGAGGCTGCCTGTAGCTGTTGCCTAAGCCTTGTCTGCTCTGCAACTTCGATACTCATCTTCTGGCGCTGTTTGTTTTCCTGTTGAAATTGCTTTAACAATGACTTGGGTACATCAAATTTTTGGGGCTTTGGTGTCCATTTTCATCACTTCATTTTGCAGTTATTACATTATTAACATCTTCAATTTTAACCTCAATATTAGTAAACTGGTGCTCTAGTGAAACTTCTGGAAGCTATGTTGCAGAATGTTGGCTTATCTTTGCTATTGGAAGTAGTGGAAATTCTTTATCTTGGTTTGCTTTGAATAGGACCGTTCATGTGATCCTAGTTCAGACTAATGCTATTTGATGAAATTAATTTAGGATAAGTTAAAGCAATTATGTTGTATGTGAAATTAGCTCAGCGATGGTCAATGCCAATTAACTTGCCTATCGAAGCAATGAGCATGATTAACTACGAATATAGGTATTGGTGCTGTTAGAATTAAGTAGTAGGTATCGTAATTGTTGCTGCATACATGATACGATTCTCTCAACTCATAGGATTGACCATGCGTAGCACTTACAAGGTTCTTCATGCTTCAAGGCATAATCAACTGCCCTTTTACCTTGTCCTTTCCTTTTTCCTGAAAAATGAGAGGAATTTCTTGAGAAACGTGGAGAAAATATTGAGAAAAGTTGCAGGGGACTTGTTGCAGGCCACTATTTTACATGTTAATTGCTGATTGATGTGGAATAAATACTCGATTCTGAGATTAACTTGGTCATACCCATTTTTGCTTTCAACAGCACAAATTTATTGAAAGATGCAAAAGTGGAGCGTCTACAATGCTGCCCAAGATTGAGAAGGCAAGGCAGATCAGGGCATCCATGGCGTTGCAAGCTCGAACTGTTACTCCATCTTTACCTGGAGAGACTGTATGCCTGATTTCTTAAATTTGTTATTTCACTAATTGGTTTTGTTATCCTATCCCATTCTTTTGTTTTGTTTCAGAAACATATTAATAGGTTTTTCTTTTCTCTGTAACTATGTTTCTTTGAAGCTTTTGAAAATTTCAATATTAAATCCCATTTTTGCAGCCTTTGGGTAGTCCAAAATTGAATGAAGACTATGGAGATACTGTCCCATCAAAGCCTCAGAACTTTGCTAATGGGATAGCTTCGGGACCTATAGCTGATAGGATGGAACCAAATATGGAAGGTAATTATGTACAATCTTATTGTTTACCATCTTGCTTGTTGCCTCTTTTTTTACATGCCTCCTCCGATGAACATGACCCTCCCATGTATATAGAATAATTAATGAGAAGATGGACTTGTATATAGGTGAGTTGTTGATTCTGGGGCTGCACTTTGTGAGGATGGGTAGCACGTGTTCTCATTTTTGTCTTGATTCTTTGTCCTGATATATGGAGGTGCTTCAAGTTGGGTGATTTAACTTCATTTATGTGGTGTCTCTTTGACCAGGTGATTTTGGCACTGTCATAGTTCGGGATGGTGAAATGGATATGACAACCATACGTAGTACCTCTCTGACTAATGCAGAAGAACCTTTGCCTGCTTCAGGACAAATTGGAAGTCCATACATCAGTAGCGGCAGAGACAAAGCTATAGAATCCAGGTAATTCTTGAAACCTCCAACAAAGAGGATGGGGAATAGAGAAATTTCCTGTTTCATTTATTTGAACTTGTTTGCATGCACACAGACAAACCAATCAAGAAAGTTCTTCATTGTCTGGAACTGAATGTTCCTGACGATATTTTCTTGAACTAAATACTTTCTGTGGAGAAAAAAGGACAAAAAGGGGTGAACCTCTGCTTTCTAGAGTCTTTTTTCCATTTAGGAGTAGCATGAGAATATGTTGACTCTAGTCTACCTTCTTGCAGTTTTGTGCTTGTAGTAATTCAAATGTCTATAAGCTATGGTATCTTATGAACCTGGAAATCAAATCCTAGATATTTAGTTTCTTTACCCAATCTGTGAACTTGGTGGCCAGGGCGAGTGGCACAATGAGAGTCCCTTCCCCCGTTGAAGGATCTATATCTGTTGCACAGCCCTCTCAAACATTCCCTCTTTCAATCGTTGGCCCTCCTGAGCAGAAGCTTGATGCAAAAAGCAGTGCCCAAGCAACTGTAGTTGCTGCTGCCGGCATGAGCAGCAGTTCATTTATGAGTGAAACTGTAAGCCGGAAGGCATTAGATAAGGTAAATTTTATTCTTCTTGGCTATTATCCATTATTAAATAAACAATTCTTCCTTTTTTCTTTTTTTTTTGCCTTAGTCTAGGATTTCAATCTATCCTATGTGAAGTGTTGTACAGATCTGTTTCTACACAAAGTCATCAAGACTTAAAATGCCTCTTAGAACAGGCTTCACTGTGTTTGAGTATTGCACAACTTTTTCTTTGCTACTCCTGCATTCTTTTGTTGGTATGCAACTTCTATGTAGGAACCTGCCTTCTTTGGTTCTAGTTTTGATCCATGAAACGTGTGCTCTTGCTCACTTGGATTTTATTACTGTGGTAGCTGTGGTCAATATATTCAGCTGGCAACACTGTGCCCATTCCATTTCTTAGGGCAACAGATATATCGCCTATTGCTCTTTTATCTGACAATGTACTTGGAGGCCCGAAACTGGATGATAGTGGAAGTATAGCTGTTGAAGCAATTCAGGAGCTTTTCACTAGTGATGCTCAGTCTAAAAAGGGCCGAAATAGACAAACTGAGGTACTCATCTTTTCGTACTCTCTCTCTCTCTCTCTTTCTGTGGCTTTGGCTTCTATACGGTATTTCACTGCTGTTGCAGGTACCCTTACCTCCCAGTGTGTGCCAGAGACTAACTTCGAGTCCTACTCTGATGAATCTCGCTCAGGCCCTAGCTTACCACAAGATGTATGACTTTCTTTTTTCATTTCTCTGGGTCTGGAAAGGGGCCCCATTTTTGGTTTCTTTAAATATAAACTGGACCTTAACTGGAAGGGGATGCGGGAAATGTTACTGAACCTAATTGAATTGAAGGGGTGGGGGAAAATTAAGAATACATTTTGACTACTGCCCCCTTTTCTTTTCTTTTGATGTCTTCAAGTTGTGCTTCAGGTGTTATGAGGATATGCCACTTCAGGAAATGCAAGCAGCGCAAGAGCAGCAAACCATCCAGAATCTTTCTGATACGCTTAGAACCATTTTGAGATTATAGTTGACAGTAGAAATTCCAATGTCGTGTCCCAACTCTCTCAGTCTCGCAAAATTTTGTTATGAAATGTTCTTTCTTTCGTGTTCCCCTGATTTTGCTGGTCTATCGGAGACTCTGTTGTAGAGTTGTAGCTTTACTGCTGCCATGTATATTCAATTAATTTTTTCCGGAATTATTATGTAAATATATTTTAGCGTTTCTGATATCTAATTTCCACAACTCTCTGCAAAAAAATAATGTTAAATAAGTACTACTTATTTTTCTGATTCATATTACTGTTACATATAATTAACACAGAGAGTTAAAGAGAATAGATATTTAGCAGAAGACAAATTACCCCATTTCCTTCTTCCAAAAAACGGTGAAATTTGTTTAGATGTTCTTTTGGAAGTAAAGCTTAACTGATCATGAAAATAAAAAATGCTATGAGTAGTGTGTTTGGATTGCTGAATTATTTTATTTAATATTTTGCTTGTATCTTAAATATATTTTTCAATTCACTTTTTATATTTTTAATTTTTTTTATTTCACATATATCATATAATAAAAAGAATTACAGTAATTATTTTAAATAATATTTTCAATAATATTCTACCCAAACAAACAAAATGAAAAAACGAAGGAAAAAAATATTTAAAAACAATTGGTCACAGAAACCCAAAAGGCAGGAGGTTGCGCCTGCAGGTTTGGACTCTCTCTTGTCCGTACTAGAGAATGAATTGCAGAAACTGCAGCAATTTTCCGTGACCTAACCAGAGCTAGGCAGAAATATGAGACGAAAAATCAGTAGCAAAATTTCATCTTTCTTGCTGCATAAGTCTCCGAGAGCCCTTTCCTCGGTTCATCATAATTATCATGATCTTGCAGCACGGGCGCCGATAGTCCTTCAAGTTCAACGTCAAGGCCTTCAAAACTTTTACTACAACAAAGTTAAAAAGCGTGAAATTTCTTCAGAACCCACCTCTCTTTTCACTTCTATCTCTCGACGATATCTATGTAGCAGTTCCCCTCAAATCATCAAAACCCAGGACCATGGTGAGCCTAGCTCTTCGTATTAAAGATTGTAGCTTTTGATTTTTTTTTTTTGCCGGTGGCTGCTCGTTTGATTTGAGTTTAAGCGTTAGTTCACCATGTGTATGAGATATTGCCTATGTCAAACTTTATGTGCGTGGATTAAACTTAACTGGGTTGAGAAAAGTTTGCTTTGGTATATTTCTTGTTGGGGCAATGCCCATTGCTTTCTATCAGAAGAAAAAGGGAGGACAACGGGAATGTACAGAAAATCAAGAAAGAAGTTTTCTTTTTTGCCTTGGTATATGCTTTGTAGTACTGATTTCATGTAAGAGACTCATTTTAAGTCTTACTGAGTGGAATTTTTTATGTTGTACGTTGTGGTGGCGGCTTCTTAGAATTTAATAGCAATGTAATAATATTTGTTTAAATGGGCAGTAATGGGATCATTTCTTGCATATTGTGGTCACTGTGGCTGTTTTGGTATTGACCTTAAAATTTCTTAGGCTGTATTCCTCTAGTGTAATGGCAGTCCTAGGTTTGAAAGCACGTAACTAACGTGAAGGATCTTCAGCTACATTCTTAAATTTCTGTTGGCTGGAGGATGTGCAAATATTTCACTATTCCCCTGCCTTGTAAAGTTGTCTGGTTTGAAGTTAGCTCAAGTATTGCGTAATCTTGGTTGAATGGCAGATGATATAGATGAGGTTGAACCAATTGATTTATGGGAAGAAGAAGAGGAGGTTGAGCCTAAGGTCTGTATCACCCTGTTTGAAGGTTGGGTTTTGATTCCCATCCCACAGTAACTTTTAGTTAGTGATGGTTGTTCAAAATTTAGATTGGTGATGGTGGTGATGGAGGTGGAGTGGTTCTTCAAAATTGTCCCTGGGGAGAAAAGGCACTTTCCATAGCCCACAAGGTGCTGCTGCAGTTTGGAGATGACATGAAGCTCTTTGCCTTGAAGACCTCACCGCGTGGATACATCTACGTCAGACTTGATAAGCTGTCAAATGAGTAAGATTAGCATTGTGCTTGTTACTTTATTCTGGTAACTTTGAAGTCATAGAAGTTGTTTATACGGAAGACTGGAGAAACGCTTTTGTAATGTTGAGTTTTTCAATCTTCAGATTTCTGGTATTAATCATGAATAAATAACCTTCCATCCCTCTCCCCTCCCTTAGCATAAGCAATATATATATCATTTTGTTATACTAGTCCTTTTCATCCCAGTATTCTAGTCGTGTACCTTTTGCGATTGCTTTCCTTTTTTTAATTTCTAACTCTAAATGTGGTTGGGTGCAAGAGAAGATAGTCACTCCTTTTTAACAACTAACAGAGGATTAATTACTATAATCTGATTTATTTTATTTTTCCTTTGTGGTCTTGTGGTGTCCATAATTGAATCATTTGGGAAGCACATTCTGGATTATATGAAATCATATGGTGGAAAAGTGTGTGCTGCTTCAATTATATCATTTAAATATAGTTTACCTGCCTAAGCAACTAGTCTGATGTCCTAAATTTGCTCTCAAACTGACTCTGAATCTTCAGATATGGGTGCCCCAGCATCGAGGAGCTTGAATCTTTCAGTAAAGAATACAAGGCAAAGCTAGATGAAGTAGGGGCTACTGGAGAAATCCCAGATGATTTGGCTCTTGATGTAATTACTTACCAACAATGCAACTGATAGTTTAGTTCTTCATCGCCTCGAGTGTTTCATATTTTACAAATGGCCACCTGATTGTTGTGGTTATTGTTTTGCATGACACTAATCGGTTCATACACTCGAATTTGCTTAAGTTTCTTTTTTCCCTTTTCCCCCCTTAAGGTTTCCTCACCTGGGGCTGAGCGGCTACTCAAAGTACCAGACGACTTGGATAGGTTCAAAGAGATGCCTATGCGTGTCAGCTATGTTGAAAATTTGGAGGTGGAATGCCCAGAAAAGAATGGAGTTTTCCTGCTAGAATCGATTGAGATGGATTCAGGGTGCTGTATATGGAAGTTGGCTGATGTGAAGGAAAATAGAAACCCTTCAGCTAAAGGCAGGCCAATGAGCCGTAAACAGAAAGATTGGAGATTAAGACTGCCATATGATATGTACAAGCGCATAACCCTATTTCTAGATTACTAAAATACAAGATCATTTGTTGCTTATACTTAGATTAGGTCTATGGCCCTGTGGTTATCACAATCTGGCGTGTATGAGATCTTGGCGACATTGTCACTGTTTCTGAAAGAGGTATTTTCTGCAGCCTGGTGGAAATTTATCACTGATTTCTACCCCACCAATCAAATGCAGAAACTGAGTTTACTAAGGTGTCGTCTTTGTCTCGTGTCATTCTATTTGCTTCAGGTGCTGTTGCTTTTTACATGAGCTACGTTGCATGTCTGTTCATCAGCCAAAACCCAAGTGATAAGATCACTACTCTGCGCAACCGGTCTCGAGCCAATGGTATCCCACTTTCGTGGTGACACAATCGTCTTTCTTCCTAGGACCCTGTCCGATTACTGTTTCAACTTTCCATTTTTCTTGCAATTGGATTATGCCTCAGCATTATTGGCATGTTTAATATTTAATATATTATCTTTGTGAATTCTGATGCCCGAAACCAACAACATAACGGCACTTATGTCTGGTGGACAGTGGACATCTAGCTACCAGCATCAGGATACCAAACGTTTGAGATTCATTTCAAACCTATATTTCCTTTTCCTGGTCTCCCAGCTTCTTACTGGCTATTACTTTTTGATTTCTTTGAAACCCCACATTATCTTCCAATCCACTCCCCTTTATCCATACAAGTTCTCTCATCTTTTCTCTTCAATCTTATAAAAGCTACGTCGGAAAAGTATTTCCCTGTGAACCGTTTCTTTCCCTGTATCAACTCCTAGGAAGATTCAAAAGATCCCGTCGGTGATCTAAGTCACATTTTGATACTCTTAATTACATTGTGCGAGTTAAACTATGAGGAAAACTTGTGTTGCATCCGCATATACTAGGTTGGAATTCGTGATCAAATGAATATCAAAAGTGATGATATTCTTGCTCCTCTTCCCAACTTATAGGGACCACTCACTCTTATTCTTATCCATCACCAATTCTTTAGTCATCTGACATCTATCAAACTTTGGTTTCTTTAAATAAGACAGACCATCCATCAGAGAGGAGTAGTACAATGTACTTGGCCCGTTAGATTTATTGAGTTCTGTCTTCTAAGATCTGAAAACCCATGCAAAATCGAGGAGTTATTGAGAAGAGAAGAATGAAAGATAATTTAATATAGGACCAAGTACTGTATAGCCTTGATCAAAATCCAGTTTTGTCACGCATCTTGGAAACCTACCTACTCTTCTATTAATGCTCAAGGGAACAAAACCAAAAAAAAAAAAATCAACATCAAAGAAAAGTGAAGCTGAAAATATATTGGCATGGAAGAAGTCTATACCCTGCAGATTACGGGTCCCCAAACTAGCTAGCAAGAGATTATTTCCATTCTTTCTTGTGATACAGACCTCTCTTTTTCCATCATTAATTGACTAAAGCTGGTTAGCTGCACAGCCCTTCGTGTGAAAAGGGTATTCCAACTGTCCCTTAACTTTAGGGGTCCCTTTCAAGATGCACTCACTACTCGTATATCCTATCCTGCCTAATCTCTTGCCGATCGATGTTGGATAGCTTTATGGTTGAGCTCCAAAAATTAAGGTATGCGTTGGACGAAAATCAGAAAAGACACTTTAATTATGACCATTTTTTGCCTATAACGAGCAAAAAATATCCAGTTTTACTGCATCACAAGTTAAGAGAACAGGAGTAAGTAAGTGCCAATTTAGACAAAAGAACCGAATAGAAAATTGCTTGATAGTTGTCATTTTTCAATAAGATCGTAGCATAATATTGGTACAGTCGAATTTTTCCTACAATTGTCCAGTTATTATGTCTTTTAATAAAATAATGTAACGTAGATTTATATAACTTTGTTGTAGTCATAAATTTTATTCGTGTACGCTAACTCAACCCATTAATACAACGAATACACCAAATAAAGTGACTTGGTGGATCTTCAATATTCTCATGATAATCAGAACCTTTTATTGAATGAAATACATAAACACACACTTAAGCAATAAAACACAGATGCAGAACACCTGCAATTATCAGTTTTAATAGCACGACAGCATACTGTGGATGATATTAACACAACAAATGAAGATAGAGTGAATGGCACAAACCCAAAAGATCTTATTAACTTTTTTTTTTTTTTTTTTTGTCTTCACAGTGGGTATCTGGGTCCTGGTACTGGTAATACCTGATGATCCCAATTAATCCCACTGCGGACCGAGAGAGAGGCTGCCCAGCGTCATCCGACCAATGTTTACTCGGGATTCGAATGCTTGCGGAGGCTCTCACCCAACTGGCCTACAACCACCCGCTCTAGCCCTGGAAGGGCAGATCTTATTAACTTGTTGATTTCATTTATTAGAGCGTGTCCTGTTTGTACATTATTGGTGGAGGATGGGAATTGAATTTTGCAGAGGATTGTTGATGCCATTCATTTACCAGTACACTTGCAAAATGACAAGAAAGAAGAGGGTGATATAAATATTCAGTAATGAACGTCTTATCGATATGGACCCACAGCATAAATCTGACCCAAACCTTATCCAAACCGAACGAGGATTTTTTTTATTTTTTTTTTAAATTAAAGTTGCAGGATCATTACTGCCTTCCATTTTCTCTTTTGCAATGATCATTTTCAACCAAGAATACAGTTTTAGAGTATATGATTGTGATTGAGCAGTCGGTAGTATTAATGGTCCAAAACCAAGTCGAGGAATATAACACTGAAAAGAATATTAAGGACTTGCTCAACTATAATTAAAATATTTAACATATTTCGGAAAGGATAGCAGTAGCACACACGTATCTTGCTGACACGTATTAACTTAGTTGGTAAAGATAAATCAAAATTTTATAAAAAATCAAGTATTCACAGCTCGCTGCTGCTGGTGATGTGAGATTTGTGTGAATAGGTAATCTTGGATACTTAAACTTTTTATAACAGGAAAAAGTTGATCACCTTCAAGTTTTGAAGAATTTGGTTGTAACAAAGATCAGTCAAATAATTGGCTTTTTGAGATCTTGTATTAAGGACTAGTTGGACAGGATTTGAAACTTGCATGCCTTGAACAAACAGAAAGAAGTGCAGAGCTATGGGCCTCCTCCTTTTCTTCTTTTTTGGTTTATAATTATGACAGTAAGAACCAAGAAGAGAATTGCTACTATAAGTTATCAGCCAAGACAATGGTGATGGCTCATGCCTGCCCTCAAATGGAGTTAGCAATATGTGCAAAGAAATGGGCCATCAGCTTATGTCATGGTATGATAAGGGTAATGCTAGATTCCCCAAACTGGGGTATTCAAGTCTTGATTTGTCATGATATGGGGTTCTGATTAGTTGGGAACTTTGCACATCTTTTACTTTGAGCCTCTCCATTTTGCCTCTGCTGGATGAGGTTTATTGCTTGAGATTCCAAAACTGACTGTTCTTGATGTTTTCATCATATAGAACTTTTTTTCTTTTTTTGGCCTGGGTGGATGGATGGTGGAGGTTAGCTGAACTGAAGAAATGATGGATTGATATGACATCTTCGCTACAGACACCAAGATAGGTGACATAAAGTTGGTTTTGTAGCATATGGGAATAGGTATGGATGGAAATGGCATAATTCACTTTCAAAACAATGGCAGAACATTAGAAGGCAGCAAACTAAGGGAGCAATGATGAAAAAGGAAATTCCACACCTAATCTTTTACAAAGTCCAAGCAGAAAGGGAATTATAAGAATCTTCTTAGTAGTTAAAAAAAAAAAAAAGAGAGTTTATTTCCAATATAACCCTCCTGTCCAAAAATACAAGCCAAACACCTACTCATGGGACCTAAGATGTATAATCTACAAAGTTTCAAACTCAATCCTTGATGATTATTTAATAGTTCAAAAGTCAGTACTTGTATTCCCTTTCTAACGTAACTATTGCCACAAACTCCAAACCACAAATGTGAGACAGATAAGAAGGTTTGATATCTCCATCCATTCTCATTATTTCATTTTTTATCTCTATTTTTTGGGGTTTTCTCCTTTCCATTACTCTTTTTTATATATATATATATATATATATTTATTTTTTATCTTCTCAAAGCAAATAACTACTCATAGAACCAAGAATATACAATCAACAAAAAGTTTCAAACTCAACCCCCTTGGTGATTATTTAATAATTCAAAGCTAATGAGGCCTCTTCTACATCCATTAACTATGACTTGTGATATTTGAGGATTTAAATCTTACCAGAAATTTTTTTTTCTAACATTTTATTTATCGGAATTAGTCATGCATCTGTTGATTGATTTATTGATTCTAGTATATTTAAGATATAATTCTTGGAGATTATAATTTTGTTTCATACAGTTCACCTATTTATGGTACCGATTTTCCTTTTTCTTTTTCTAAATTAAAATTTTGTCTTTCCTCCAATTATTTTATGTTAAATTTTCTTTTTTCTTTGTGGGCTTGGTTTGCTTAAAAGTGTTCAAGGGGATCACATATTTAGTAAAGAATTTAATATGCATTTAGAGATGCTTGTGATTGACATTCTCTCCAACATAGAACGCGTCAGAATTTAGTTCATCTTCAATTGGCAATTTTAATTTATCCACGGATGTAAGCAGAAAGCTTGACTATGGGAATAAAATATAAAAGTACATCATCATCTCTGATATATTTTTCTGAAAGAAGATTAGTGTGGCAAAAAAACTCGACCCACTCTATTGAATGCAATCTAAGCGTCAAATTGCATTGATTGTGACCTAATCCATCTGCTCAAGGTTAACTTCAACCATTACTAGCGTATTTTATAACTGTTTAATAATTAAGCCAGTTCATGGAACAGCCACTACTATGGCAAGCCATCTTTTTAAATGTACCCATCAATTGGTAGATTGAAATGTTTCACTGCATTATTTAGTTGCTCAACTTTTTTCACATACCTAATGGCTAATCCTATCTCAACCACTGAGCTTAGCTCAAACTCCACCTGCAGCAAAAAAAAAATCCAAGAGAGGTGCCATAACACCCCCTTGGTCTAGTCATGTCTGCATATCTACCAGCTTCCTCCCGTAGATTAGGATAGAATAGGTTATACAACTGTTATCGTTATCGGGAAAAAAAAATAATGACTAATACTACTATCTCTTGCTAATTCTTTATAGCAAGCTTTCCATAGTTCTCTTCCATAATCCTTATCCCCTCAATGGCTATTAAAAAAGAAGAAGAAGAAGCAGCCTGCAGGCAATTCAAAAATTAAGCTCCTCCCCAATCCAAGAGGAGGAAAAAGAGAAAGAAAAATCAAATATTATCATATAGTTTTTTAAGTTGATCAAGATTCCAAAAGGGCAGATTCTTGAATAGTCAAAAATAAAACCAAGCATACAATAAAGGGCGACACATATAAAAAAAATGGTCCATCAACTGGTTTTAGGGGGACATACCCATGAAAAATTACCGAAAGCTAAAGCAACAAAGATGGAGACCATAAAATGTTTAAAGAAACAAAAAGGAAAGTGCTCACAAAGTAATAAGAAATTTGACAAAGATAGCTAATGTAAGAAGATGAAATAAACTAAAGCGAAAAATATCACCACCCTAGAATAAAGTACTCTGTGAAGTGTGCAAGCCTTTTTTTTTTGAAGTGTGCAAGCTACTACAACACTTTGTCAAACTTCTATTTGAACAGGTATGTCTTCAATACTTAATCTAATAATATATCTCAAATTCAAAGCTTTAATTCATTAATTACCTTTTCTAGTTGTTCAATAACACCTACTCCAGAAGATTATATTCATGAATGATAAAAGTTACCTTGAAAGGATTTTAAATTTTGCCCCCAACTTAAGTCTGATGGAGTTATTTAAATTATATGAGAGTAATTTTTTTTGGGTAAAAAGATGAGATGTAGCCCACCTAACTTCCTTTTACTCCCTACCTAAAACACATTAAAAAAAAAAAAACTCTTTTAGCCTTGTTTGAGAAGCCATTTTCCTCGGAAAATTTTTACGTTTTCCAACTACCTTTACCTCACATATATTAAATCGTCACAATTACCTTTACTTTATATACATCAAATCGTCACAGTACATTTTTTTTTTTTTTTTAACAAAAACTCCAAAAAATAGCAATCCAAACAAGGGTATGCTAATAGTATAGTGATTTTTTTACACTAACAGCTGTGACTGTATGCTATATGAGTACAATTTGAATTTCAAATTTGAATTCATATTATGTGGTATGATTTAAACATGAAATTCTACACTGACAATGTATAAAAAATTTATACAAAAAATATGGATTAACTTTTCGTATTAATCTTTTATACACTGACAGTGTATACACCATTACTATTGAATGCATGACAAATTATCTGAATTTAAATTTAAAATTCAAATTTTGCTCATGTTTCATACATCCATCCATAATTGTATACACATTGTCCGTATATAAAATATTTACTTTAATTTTTTGAATTAATCTTTCCTATACTGTCAGTGTATACACTGGTTGAGTTGGATGAATGACACATTATCTGAATTTGAATTTAAACATTAAATTTTATATATGTGACATATATCTAAACCCATTAATGCATATACTGTCAGCATATAAAAAAATTATCGTAAATTTTTTATGTAAATTTGTGCAAAAAAATATGGACTAACTTTTTATGTACTGACAGTATGTTGACTTTTTATTCATTTACACTACTTACTAACGTAAACAAAAAATTGTACTTTGACACTATATAAAAAAATTTACTCAAAAAAATGTATTACTGTATAGAAAATACAGGGAAGAGAATGTACGGAAACTGAGAGGGTTTATTCTTTTCAATCTTTTTAGTATATATTTTATCTCCTGTCTGACAAAAGGGTAACTGAAAATATTTCTTGCTTCAATCTTTCTCTCTGGTCATTTATCCGTTTACTTTCTAGATTGTAGTATCAGTTTGTGTTTGTGTGTGTGCAGGTAAGTGTTCCGAGAGTGTGTTTTGTCACGATCATTGGATGCACGTGGAAGTCCAGAAGGTAAATTCTTCTATTCTGATTAGAAAATTGATATATTATTTGGTGGTACAAAACAACAAAATGTACATATCAGATTACATTTGCACTGTTTTTAAGCTATAAAATCATAAAAATATATTGCTGTATTTTATGGGCATATATAAACAGAGTGTTGATACCCATCTTCTTCCACCTTCGTCAGTTTCTTCCTTCTCTACCGTCTCTCTCTCTCTCTCTCTCTCTCTCTCCTACTTTGTAAGCATCTCCTTTCCTCTCCTTCTCCCTTAATTTAATTACTTTACTTTAGTTTCAGCAGAGAAACATAAAATACTTGTGCTTATTTATCATAACAAGCTCATATATCAATATTTGAAGTATTTTTTTTTTCCTTTTTTCAACATTATGATCTTTGAAATGGAGTTTGTCAATGTGATGCAATGTGAATTGGGATGGTTTTTTGATCTGGGTTTTGGCTAAAATTGTTTAAAATTGCATATTTCATAATTTGCATGTATGATATTTTCTTGAAGAGGGGTTGATCCATTGTTGATCAACATTGTAGCTTCCAGCAAGAATTTGGTAATTTAACTCGACATGCAGTGTAGTCTAGATGTTGTTGATGCTATCTTTCTTGTGTTTGTCATTCAAGAATTATGAATTGGATTATTGTTGTGAGAATTAGTGCTAATGCCAAAAAGTTCCGGCGGTGCTTTTGACTTTATTGTGCGCGAGTGCAAGAATGCTTGCTCAATTGTCATTTTCAGTTGTGATGATCCAAAAGTTTATTTTTTTCTCACTTGGACAGGATATATGCTAAGAAGCATGTTTCTGTTCAATTTTGTGAATGTTGAGTAGGCAGTTGTTGTTGCATGTTTAGTTAGGACTGATCCTGGTTCCTTTTTGGTTCTGTTTATGTATGGGAGATGTCTTGATATTGCATGTTTCATCAGGACTGATCTTAGTTCCTGTTGTTTTTGTTTATGCAGAGGGGCTGTGTTTCATTTTGTTGTCAGAAGCATGGCACTTTGTGGGGCTAAAAAGGATGGAAGAGAACTGAAAATTTACGAAAATACAGATGAACTAAGTACTGATCTGGCAGACTATATTGCAGAATTATCAGAGAATTCTGTGAAAGAACGTGGAGTGTTTGCCATTGCTTTATCTGGTGGCTCCCTAATTAGTCTGATGGGGTATAGATATTGTATATTCCTATTCTGTGTATTTGTTTTTCTTCCCTTCCTTTACATGATTTAACTGTTTTGGCAGTAAACTATGTGAGGCTCCTTATAACAAGACTGTTGATTGGGCCAAGTGGTATATATTTTGGGCTGATGAACGCGTGGTGGCAAAGAGTCATGCTGATAGCAATTATAAGCTGGCAAAGGATGGCATTCTGTCCAAGGTAAGCTCTGAGCAAAGTATGAAAATCTGCATGTGATTGTCCATTAAATTAGTAACCTTCCAAGGCTTATGCACGAGAATGTTCTTCTCTGCCTCTGAATGATGCATACAAAGTATGATCTCCTTTACCGCAAACTTTCTGATTTTGCTTGTAACTGGAAATAATCAAAGTGGATAAGATCACAGAGTCATATTTTGTTTTCTTTAGTTGAATATCTGTTGGCTAACATTTGATGGCAAAAATATTCTTTTAGCTAAAATATCTGGTGGCTAAGAGTTTTGTTGACTGCTTATTTAGGGAACAGAGTGCTTCCCTGTTAGCGGCAATAATTGCCTTTTTTTATGTTTTGCCGTAAGAGCTGCCAAGTGGCAAAGATGAACGTCATTGAATTGTCGACACAGTATGTATTTATCATGCTTGTGCATCACCAATTATTGATTTACAACACGTTCTTAAATGGTTATGAAAAGTTTCGACTCTATGTCGCATGACAAATTTGGTCCCTTTGTGTTACGGCGAAGCTTGATGTACGAAAATTGGGTACATCAAATTGGGGACCTGACAGCTGTTAACGGAAAGGAGTATGTGTATATATTAAGGTTATATAATTACCTTGGTTTTCACATATGCAGGAGGGCTGTGTAAATTTTCCTTCAGCTTATTGTGAAAAGGATGATAGGTTCCTTTTTTGTAATGGTAGTTCCATGGCATTATCCTAGGCTTCTACGGAAGGGGAATACATTCTGACCATGATGTATTTCCCATAAATAAGTTAAATTTATGTTAGATTTATTTCACAAAGTGCTCCTGGTTCTTCTGTTTTAGAGACATCTTCACTCCAAATATGCCTTAATATTTGTCATTGGGAGGAAAACGAATCTAATTTAATGTCATCAGTTGCTTTGTGGTCAATTTGTTATTAGACAATTTTGCGCTTGACTAGCTTTTAGCGACACACATTTGATGCAGATAGAAATGTGAAGAGAGAGAAGAACTAGGTAATGAATGGGATTCCTCGTTATCATTGTCTAACACAGTGATGCTTGTTAATGGAAGCTGCAAAACAACGTAAGCGGACCTTTTAACTTCTCAGGGGAGGGTAGACCAGTAGTTTGAATGACAAGTCCCCTTTCCATATTCATGGCATGGGTTCTGTAGTATCAAGAACCTTCATGATTTTATCAATTGTGTTCTATACTGTGTACTACATTAATTACCACATATGGAGAGACCAGGTTGTCACTGCTCTAGTTTGCGAAGTTGTATAATCATGAGAGATCTAAGTGGCGTTCAGAGAACAGGATATAAAGAGAGTTTATCAGAATTAAAAGTACTATGACTGATTTTATAAGGTATCAAGTGCACTGATTATGCTTTGGCTTTTCAGGGTTAATATGATCTACAACTTTTATCCCTGCTACCTTGACAAGAGAAGATGGATATATGCCAGTGGAGATGGGCCAAAAAAAAAAAGTATTGTCATCGCTTTAATTTCTTGCGTAGAATGTGACCCAAAATTTTTGGGCACATGTAAAGTATCGGATGTGGCACAGGTGGTATTTTGGTTTTAGGATGATGTCAAAGATCTTGAAACATTTATGCTTCTGAAGGTGAAAAATCTTGAGGATTCTCAATTATGTTGCTAGGTGAATAATCTTGGCAAATATATCCCAAACTAGGGCAATGCATGTCATATGTCCTAATGGTTACTGGTGCAAGGAACACATCTGCAACCCTCTTGTTTTGGTTTTGGGAAATCATATTGATTTCTTTTGAGGAAATTTATTCTTGTAGGGGAAACAAATTCTTCCAAATGTTGTTTAACTTTAATTTGTTACTGCAACCTAATAAGTCTCCCCTTTGTTCTTATAAGGAGGGGCAAAAAAAACTTCCTGTTTGTTATGGCAACAGTCACTTGAGTTTTCTTATGAATTGGCGTGCCATGGGACATAAATGGAAAGAAACTGTAAGCATTTTTGCTTCATATTGTTGTCACTTGCATCTATGCGTTGCAACTTTATGCTACAGCTTATCTTTGCTTTGTTGTTGCTCTCACAAAACTTGCCAAGTTGGATGTGTTTATTGACATTTATCATATTTCTCAGTCCGATGTAGGAAAGCATAATGTTCTTCTCCTATTCTATTGTTTTCTCATTCCAGCATGATTTTAACTATGTGTTTCATTATCAGGTCCCTGTTATTCCAAGCCATGTGCATTCTATCAATGATACTGTATCAGCAGAAAAAGCTGCTGAGGACTACGAGTTTGTCATCAGGCAGCTTGTGAGGACTCGTGTAATCAATGTTTCTGATATCTGTGACTGCCCAAAGTTTGATCTGATCCTTTTGGGGATGGGTCCTGATGGGCATGTCGCGTCGCTCTTTCCCGGTCACTCAGTGCTTGATGAAAAAGAACAGTGGGTGACTTTCATCACCGACTCACCCAAGCCCCCACCTGAGAGGATCACCTTTACTTTGCCTGTGATCAACTCTGCCTCCAATGTGGCTGTGGTTGTCACTGGTGGCAGTAAAGCAGATGCTGTGCACTTAGTAGTTGATGATGTTGAGCCTGACCATCCGTCATTGCCTTCAAAGCTGGTCCAGCCAACCAAGGGGAATTTGGTGTGGTTTCTGGACAAGGCAGCGGCATCAAAACTCGACGGCACAAAATTTTCCGAGTAGGGCCTGGCACGTCTTGTCTAAATGTATGTCTGTATGTAGTGAAGGATATGGAACGTTGTTGATTCACATTTCCTCTATGGATCTGTCTTTTTCTGTTTCTTGTTTTAGACAGTTAAGAAGGAGCTCTTAGACTTGGATTAGTCTCTTCCTCATTTTCTGGCCTGCATACTTCTTGGAAGGGGTTTGTAAGTGTGATTATCCATTTTGTTAGAGAAAGCAATAAAATGTTGGCTCTTGACACAAAATGTTACCTTGTTTGGTAAGTAGGTAACATTAGGAGTACTTGAAGGTTGGAAAATTCAGCTAGAAGCTACCTGGGCTGGTTTCATGAATACTTGTATTAGCTTATCCAAAACATAGAAGCAATTCTTTTCCATTAAACACAAACCCTCTCCTCTTTTCAGTTCAATAATGCTATGGACACCGCCTGAAGGTGGATACAACTCGTTTTGTAGTAGCTTTGGCCAACGCAGTCTAATGGCTAAAACTGAAAAGAGGCAAAGGAAACAATTACTGAAAGCATATGCACTGCCCTATCTTAGTTTTTTTTTTTTTTTTTTTTTTTTTTAAATTGACTTCATATGTTCATGTCCAAGAAAATGAAACATCTAAAAATTCTGTTGGCAATTGGGTTTTGGTTGTGCTAGTTTAAAGATATTTAAATCTAGATTAAACACGCAAGCTATTAATTTGTGTGTAATTAGTTGATTTGTACAAGTAATCGCTGACCAATCCCCTGTCTAGTTTGGTTGTTGAAGTAATTGTTCACAAATCCCTCTTAACTGCTGTACCAGGTAAAACGTTGCAGTATTAGCCTTGACTTTTCTTATAATGCAATGGCTAAACAACATTGGCTCTATACAAAAGAGTAAACATGAAGAGAAAAAGGTGAACTTGTTAACAGAAAACCACACCATCTAACTATTATTCACCCCATCCTTGAATTGACTTCAGATATATCTATGAGCAAAAGACTTCAGATATAAGTTCAGATATATATGACTTCAGATATATATATATGAACAAAAGACTACCAGATAGTCCAAGATCTGATGTACATTATTAGCCCATGAAATGTGACAGAGAAAGATACAACTTGTTTGCCAACCAAATATTCGTTCATTCTCTCTGGAAGTCCAAAGGAAGAAACAGAAGTTACATTTGAGGCAGGGCACTACATTAACTAGAGAATCTTGACTAAGTAAAGCTTGATGTTTTGATGCTATGAGATGTACAGCACTCAAACGCTAGCACAAACTTACGTGCACAACTGTAGCAGTGACTAAAAGGGATGATTTAAAACAAAAGACAATGTTTACTTTAAAAGAATGGCAAAATTTAGCTTGTCAGAATCATATGAAATAAACGATCCTAATGACTGGAGTATCAATGGCATTAGCTCGCACGCACCAATGTTCGAAATTCTTTTTCTGTTATGGACCTTATCCCATTCGAATCAGGAATAAAATCATCTTCCATACCTTCTTTAGCAGGGTAACCAAGTTTCCGTGCCTGTAGCCACTGGTCTATTACTCCACAGCTGATAGCATACTTGATAGTGTGTTCTAAATAACCTTTATCAGTTAAAAGATGTGGCTGGACTGTCAACATCCTCAAAATCCCTAAGCCATCATGCAGGAAGCAATTAGCTATGAGCTTTCAGTTTCTAAGTGAATTTTCATGTACCATTGAAAAATAAGTAGCATTCCAAGACTTTAGAGAGAATACCACCATGTGTAGTAGACAAACAAGAGGGAGACAGAAATAACAAACAAAGTTTACAGAGATTTGAAGATTGTTTAAAAACATCATTTTCATGTTAAATTGAATGGTGAACATAAGAACTACATTATTTGCCTTACTTCTGCTTTAATTATGCTCGTCATCTCCCTATGAGTGTAATAATTTTAATCTAGATGACTATCAACATCTAACGGGATCAAATGTTGGTGGCTGTAAGTTGCATCAATAAATTCCTAGAGCTGCCACATGCTAGATCCCATTGTTTTTGTGATTGTATGCATGATCAAATATGTAACAAACCATTTCTTACAGCTGCAATGACATTGTGGTATATGACATTATAAAAGGGCATATGGAAGACAGCTGCAACTTACCTGCAACAATTCCATCTCCAGATGCAGACATATCAGATGTATAAGGAGTAAGGGGTCCGTCCTCCATTCCAAGAACTGAACCATTGTGCTCCGTAGTGTAGTAATGAATCTTTGAAGTCCCATTTGTCACGAACAAAACCTTAAGATTTTCATGCCAAAGAGGAGCAACAACTTCTGGTGCATAATGAGTAAACTTAGATCTGTCATTATTTTTGGTGTCAAATTCCTCAGAAGCCTTGATGCCACAAAGAAATTCAAGTTCTTGCTTGGTGACCTCAATAACATCTGCAAGAGCCCATGCTTTCTGTATGAATGTCTTGGTTTCTTCACCAGATTGCCATAGTGGTAATGGTAAATTCAGATCATAAAACACAATTCCTCCCAACTTTTTTGAGATTTTGATGGCTTGCAATGCAGTTGATCGCATCTTCCGGTCAAGCAGAGAGAAAGTGTTGAAGTAAAACATTTTCGCCTGTATGCAAGTAACTAACAGTATCATAAATGAGATTTAGTAAACTAACAAATTGTACTAAAATTGTTGACGAACAAAAAGATAAAAACAACTATGCAAGATATGAATGAGAACTCCAGCAGAGTATGTGAATTATAATTAAATTATGAACAGCTGAAGAGTGACAATTTTACAAACCATTACATGTTTCATGTCACCCTTTTCATCTCAGACAGAAGGAAAATATAGAGCTCATAATTCTTAAATCATCATTTCAACCTGCCAAAATAACTTGCCAAAGTCCTTTCTGATGTTGCCTAGTAAGAGAAGTTCTATTCTCAGAACTACATTCCTGAAACAAGTATCAAAGACGTCCACAAAATGACAAAAAGAATAAGAGGCGTTTCAATTTTATTTTGCCAGACTCCACGGAATCTGATACCTAGTTCAGAAATTTTTTCATGATATTTTAAAAATAATCCAGAAACACTCATAACATGTATTTACATTTAACTTTCAGCATCCTCAGAGTTCAGCTACATTTGTTCTCTCCTTAGGCAGAAGTAAAGAAGACTTGAAACCAGGTGATTATTTGTTAACAACTAAGAATTTTACTTAAAAGTCAACAAAACCCTGTATCTTTTTCCATCTCCAAAAGCAAGACGAAGTAGGTAATCTTGAACAAGAATAAATCAAAACTAGAATCTCTTACCTCTTTCAAGATGTCAATATTAATCTCAGACGTCAACAAGGCATCCTCTGCACATGATTTGACACAAGTCATCCTCAAGCCACCCCTCTTACCTATTTTCATCTGTGATACAGCTGTAACTCTTTTGCTATCAATCCGAACTGATCTAGTCTGCACCTTGTTTAAGTTCAAAAAATATAGCAAAGACTGACCATAGGCATCATCTCCAAGTTTCCCCATGAAAGCTACTTTACCTCCCAAGCATGCCAGTGCTACAGCAACATTACTTGCACATCCACCAGGGGACCTAACAAATTTCTCAGGCGCCCAAATTGCATCCTTCTTTATTTCATGAATTTCATGATCTATAAGCCTGTTAGAACGCCTTCCCACAGGAACAAATGCATGTTGCGCTGCACCAAAGCAACAAACTAGAGGTGGCCAGCCATAAGTGAAGCTGATATCCTCTCCCTCATCCAAATCAAGCCCCATTTCCTGCTCACTATCTGTATCTGCAATAAATGCATCTCCTTCCTGATCACTAAATTCCATAGCACTATCTTGATCCACAGCATTATCAATCTGCTTCTTAGTTCTTCTCCGTCTTGTCACCTTCTTATTTGCTGCTTCTGCCTCCAGGTTATTAGTAGCCAATGTATCTGCAAGTCAAAAAGTCACAAATTTGCATATTAGCACTAAAAAAATTGAAACTAAAAGGTTGCTATTATCAACATAATAAGATGGATTCATTTTCAAGTGGTAGAAATTTGCACCTTTCTTCCTAGTTCGTCTGCGGGTTTTCTTGGTATTGTCACTTGAATCTGAAGTAGTCATATTTTCCTCATCCGTAGGATTTCCGTCCACGACAGATACAGAACCATTTTCTGGATTTTCTGTTGCCCCCTTCTTTCTAGTCCTAGCAATTGCTCGTTTAGATTTTGGTCGTGTCTCTTTCTCTACAACATCCCCCTCCTTTGATGCCTCCTGGGCTAATGCCCGTGTAACCTCTCTCTTGGAGACAGCAGTAAGATGCCATCTACTTTCTAATCTAGTATAGTGAAGTTCCGAAAACTTCATATTACTATTTGGGAAAAATGTCCAGCTTGACTGCCACCTGCATATTTTAGCAGAAAAATCGACATCTTGGTTTTTTCTAAACGCTCCATTTGTAAGGTTATTTCATCTTACAGGCAGCAGAATTGCGAGGCTATATTTGTAAAGTAAATTTCAATAATTCACATCCAGAAGAGAATGCTCCATTTCACTCATCCATATCCGTTCACCAAAGAGATTAAGGAAAAACAATACACAGCAAATATACATTCACAAACAGTGTAAAACATGTAAGAAAATTGAGATTGTAGATTCTCGTCAATGTTCAATACTGCATATTTTCCATAGTACCATGTGGCACCAAACAGAAGATTAAAGACAAGAAACTCCAGAAGACAGAGTACCTGGGCAGTGAAGAGAACTGCAAGAAAGATAGATGAGCCATAACAAGAAAGAGCTTCACTATACTTTCTCTGTGTAAAACCACTTAGCCCAGTCCCGCTGGGGTTTAAGGGTCACGCTCTAACTAGGAGAAAACAAGACGAGGGATTTTGGCCTTTTGGAATTTTAGTCTAGTTTTGTTCTCTTAAACCATATTTTAAAGGGATAATTTCAGAAACCTCCCTTGAGGTTTCATGAAATATCACCTAGCTCCCCTAAACTTTTTAAAATCTCACTTAGCACCCTTAAAGTGATAGTAGACCATATACTAATATCAAATATGATAAATTATCAATAATACCCTCATATTAAATTTTCTAAACTTGTTTTTCTTTTCCTAAATTTCCAACTTTTCTTTAACAATGTCTATACAAACAAACATACATATATACATACATACATATATGTATGTATAATTGAATTGTAAATGTCAATGAAATATAGGATTTAATTAATGAAATATTCAACGCATTTGGAGAATAATAGCTGCAGGTTCTTTTTATATTTTCCCTTTTTTGGTGTTTCACAACTTTATTGATTTATTTATTCCTATTCATGTAGAGCACAAGAGAAATAAAGTAATTGAAACTCTGAACTACAGTTTTTCAAATTCTGATTTTTTCTATAATAAAATTTTCATATTTCACACCCATAAAAAAAGTCTGTCTATTTTGAATAAATTTTTTGTGTGATATTGAAGTTGAATTTCATCTATTACTAAGTTTTTTTTGCTCAAATGTATGATTTTACATGCTAATTACCTTCAACGCTACGAAGGATTCTATTTGTAAAAATGATTTAAAAAATAATATTTGCTTTTACTATCTTTTCCTACTGTAAAAGTGACTATTAGTTGTAACATAAAATCTTACCAATTTTCATCTCCTCACTTTTAAGATGGTTCTGATTTAGTACTTTTTTTCTTGGTTTGTAAAATGTTCATTTTTTTTATAGCCTAAGGGTATTAAAGGCACTAAAATAATCTCTCTCCTCAAACATGAATTTTTTTAATATTACTTTTGGTTAGAAAGGCTTCCAATGTTATCAACATGTCAATTCGAGGGGTGCTAAGTGAGATTTTAAAAACCTCAAGAGAGCTAGGTGATATTTCATAAAACCTCAGGGGAGGTTTATGAAATTATCCCTATTTTAAACTTTAAAGGATATCGGCATTTCCTATAATGTAGCATGCCATGCTAATGACCAAAAAGTCCCTCAAGATTTTGGCAAACAAGCGTTAGGATTTAGGTCTGAGCAATTTGCTGTCCACAGCAAGCAGACCACCCACTCCTCTTCCCTCTATTCCTTCCTTCTCCTCCATTATGCTGTTTGATACTTTGCTGAGATTTGGCACGCACAAGTTTGTTGTTGTTTGGTAGGCCATAGCTTATTGTTAGTATAAAGTTCCGTTCCTTTTTGTTTTATGTCTTAAACTTTGTAGCTTCTGTTATTTCATCTTATTGAGATAATTTTCACGGGTTTGAATCTGGTTAATTCTGGAAAATCCAAACAGTTTTGAGGTGGGTCTTCACTCAAGTATTCAGGTTTAACACAATGGGTAACTGAAAAGGCCTCGGTTGAGATGAATTTATTGAAGAGCTTAGCGCCCAGCAAATTTGGCTGTAGAAGTACTGCTACCTGCAGGGGTAATCAAATTTATTTAATTTTTATTTATTTTATGGGAAGTTAAGCATAGCCCATATCCATGTTTTGTTATCTATAAATGGATATATCTCAAATAGACGGATTTTAGAATTTAAGTATCTGTGTGTGCATTTTACTGCTTATTTTGTCCAAAGTTGGCAAAAGTATTAGAGATGGAATATGCAGCCTGGTAAATTAGGAGAAAGTTTCTGGCTTATGCATTTGGGAAATGATTTTATGGGTGTTGTACTAATTGTTATATCCTTGTTATAGCAGCATGCTTTTCTTTTTTCCATTCATCTGCTGATGCATCAGTGGAAGTTCATTCCCAAGAGCAGGAAGTGGTAATTGCTTTGGGAAGCAATGTGGGTGATAGACTTCAGAATTTTGATGAAGCTTTACAGGCAATGAAAAAATCAGGAGTACAGATAACGAGGCATGCTTGCTTATATGAAACTGAGCCTGCTTACGTGACCGATCAACCTCAATTTCTCAACTCTGCTGTTAGAGGCATTACAAAACTTGGACCTCATGAGTTGTTGGGAGTGCTTAAGAAAATTGAGAAGGATATGGGCCGTACTGATGGGATTAGGTATGGTCCTAGGCTGATTGATTTGGATATATTGTTCTATGGAAGATTCAAGGTTCATTCTGATATTCTTACTGTTCCACATGAAAGGATTTGGGAAAGACCATTTGTGATGGCCCCTTTGATGGATTTGTTGGGAACAGATATAGATAGTGATACGGTTCCATACTGGCATTCATTTGCAAACCATCCTGGTGGGCTTTTTGAGTCATGGAAGAATCTTGGTGGTGAATCTCTTATTGGGAAAGATGGGATGAAAAGGGTTTTGCCAATTGGAAATCAGTTGTGGGACTGGTCCAAGAGAACTTCTGTTATGGGTATTCTTAATTTGACTCCAGATAGTTTTAGTGATGGAGGAAACTACCCATCTGTTGAGGCTGCAGTTTCTCAGGTTCGTTTGATGGTGGCAGAGGGGGTGGATATAATTGATTTTGGTGCACAATCTACACGTCCAATGGCTTCTAGGATTTCGCCTGAGGAAGAGTTGGATAGATTGCTCCCTGTGCTTGAAGCTGTTAGACAAATGCCGGAGGTGGAAGGCAAGCTTTTGTCTGTGGATACGTTTTATTCACAGGTTGCTTCAGAAGCAGTGGATAAGGGGGCTCACATGGTGAACGATGTATCTGGTGGACAGTTGGACCCCGGCATGCATAATGTTGTTGCTGCCCTCAAAGTTCCCTATGTGGCAATGCACATGAGAGGCGATCCATCTACAATGCAGAATAGTGGAAATTTGCAATACAGTGATGTCTGTAAAGAGGTTGCATCAGAGCTATATACTCGAGTTAGAGATGCTGAGTTATCAGGTATTCCTTCTTGGAGGATCATTATTGACCCTGGAATTGGGTTCTCCAAGAAGACTGAACATAATCTGGACATTCTCACAGGTTTGCCAACTATTCGAAGTGAGATTGCTAAAATAAGCCTAGCTGTATCACATGTTCCAATGCTGATTGGACCATCTAGGAAGAGATTCTTGGGCGAAATCTGTGCTCATTCTACTGCAGCGGATAGAGATCCAGCTACTGTTGCCTCTGTGACTACTGGAATCTTAGGTGGTGCTAATATTGTGAGAGTTCATAATGTAAAAGATAATTTAGACGCTGCCAAGCTCTGTGATGCAATTCTGCTGAGGAGAAGGTAGATTTGTTTCAAATATTTGGATTTGCAGGTACTTCATTTCTTGCTCTCGAGGAAGTTATCTCAAGTTTTCCTCTTTTCACCGGAGTTCAGTTGTAAAGAGCTTCCATGGTATAAACTTGATCTTCGCAGATTCAGGCATACTTAAAATTTCTTCATTCAGTTAGGTGCTGATTTAAGAATTACACAGAGTTCCTTCTGTAGCTGATTTCGTTTCTTAGATTGCTTCTAGTCGCCATTATCTGCCTATTTTCTATGTATAGTACAGATGAAAATTTTGTCCGCTCTCACGATATTTTTCTCCTGTGGTTAAATTGATCACAAAGTTACGCATTTGGTCCTTAAACAACACGAAGTGATTCATATCCGTCTATGTATATAAACTCTTGCATTTGCTTCTGTTCTTGAATATCAAAATTCTTCATCTAATTAGTTTTCTGGACAATTAGTTCTTACGGGCAAAACAGTAAAGAAGATGGCCTGGTTGTCATACGTAGGAATTCACTTGCATCCACTGTTGGTGTCACTGATGGCAAAGTTCCTAACAATGCAGACACTTCCATCAAATCTGTTTAACATAAATAGCAGGATAGACTTTCAAAATTAGTGTATTCTGCAGGACGGTCCAATTAAACATGAAAAAAGGCTACCAAAACTGCTCCACTTAGTATTACAACGAACTTGGATAAAGTGGCAGTGGATCAAGCTGTGTTAGACAAGGACGCATCATGCTGGACTAAAGCAAAGTGGCCTTCTGAGAGACATACAGGGATGACAACCCAATATGTATCTTCAAAAATCCCTCTTATCAAAATTCTAACCCGTATATCTAAATCTTTTGCCAAACACTATCGAATAATAGTATGAATTTTAATTACTATTGTCAAACCCTCTTGTGCGGGAGTTGAGATTACTCGTGGAGTACTCTCTATTTGCTAATCTGAATTATTCAAAAAACTTATCTTTTGTCAAACTAAACTTAATTTATACATGATAATTAATCAACACACTATATTGAATCCTAAATTTGGATAGAGCCATAGAATCTACATGTGAAAATTTCATTATTTTATAAAGGGTTAAATTGACATCCTTCCATTTTAATCTTTCCCGTTTGAGACTTTTAGTTATGGATTCAATTGACATTCTTCCATTTTTAATCTCTCCATTTGATACTCTTAGTTAAATCATGCCTGACTGTTAACAATTTCAGCAAATATCCAAAAGAAGATATTGACAATTGTTTTCAAGAACATTTTCAAACAATAATGAGTTTTAGATAAAACTTGACAAAGAACACTTTACAAGAAAAGTATGAAGAACAAAATACAAACTAAAGAGAACAATCAGGTTGTGGATTGTGTAACGAGTTGGCTTACAGTTATATGTTATTGTACTATAAAATTGAGATGTGTTATTGGACTATATAAATTATATATATATATGGTATCAAGTTTTTAAGATCCTTTACTAAAATCCTATTGAGTTACCTATCGATAAGCCCTCATTAATACCAAACCGCAACGGATAACTCAGCAATCTGGATTAACAATAGGATATGTATCACATATATCAGGCTTTACCCTACTCATTGCCATCCCCACAAACAGGCGTGCTGAAATAAGTATTCATTCTCCAGTTTCCAAAACAAAGTTTAGCAACTACAAAGCATCAAGTTGTTAGGATGCAATAGTTCTCACCGACCCAAAGCCTAAACATTCTCCCCTCTACATATAACTGCTTAAGCTACGGTATCCGTGTTCTTCATGGAAACTAACTATTCTGCATCAAAGCCTCCTCTTCAGCTTTCCGCATGGGATCATTCACAATATCTGTCTCTTCTTCCTTCTCACCTTCTCGCTCATCAGCCATCTTTTTCCTGTGTAATTCTTCTGCAGCCTGCATTGCAGCTCGATGCTCTGCTTGAAGCCTCTGCATTTCCTCTTCCTGCTGCTGTCTTTCGAACCATGTGTCAGCATCCGCCCAAACTGAAAATAAGAAAAGCAGAATAGATGTTAGGTCCTGGGCACCAATAGTAATCTCCTCGATAATCTATCCTAGCTAAAATCCGATTAGTTCAAAATCAAGCCATGAACTCGCAAAAAATACAAAGTACAGAATGAAATTGCATTTAGAACTCACTCTTAACACAACAAAATGAGTTTTCTTTAGAATGGAAGGTGTCCCTTACCAAAATTATCACAGTTCAAGAACCATCATCTTGAGTCAAGCTTTTCACTATCTCATCAAAGGGATGGGTAAATGATTAGCTACATAGACATGAGATCTTAGTTGATCATTTTATGTCATTACCCTGCTGTTCATTTCATTTCCTACAACCAAATATAAATTGAAAGTACCCTTTCTTCCACTTTGAATGGATGTACGTTCTTGGCTCACTCTAATTTACTGAGTAAAAGATATACTACCAATAAGAATTAGAGTAACTGTTGCTGCCTGGTTAGTCACCCTATTTCACACTAGTAATCGAACTTTAGCTAAGTTGTCTTGACAATACGAGTAAAGTTGGCCTTCCCTGATCCAGAAGCCATCTGATCTTACAACGGCAAACTGGACTGACAAAACAAGAATATGCTACAAGTTCCTTTTTGCAGCATAATAATTTCCTGTCATTCTGGGGAATGGCTAGTTCATCCTGAGTCAATTAGGTGTTAAACATGGGTCTTTTACATTAACTTATAATGCATCTAACCGTTTATAATTTTATGCAGGAAGACATAGGGAAAAAAGATACACCGAACAGTTTGTAACTTTTATGCAGGGTGTCAAGGAGAAAAAGGATACAGCGAATGGACAACAGTTTTGTAACCCTAATAATAGTTGAAGAAATTTTGGATATGATTATGACCACTTAGCAGCTTGCTTTCTGAATAGCAAAAATGAATTTTAGAATCAACACAGCATATCTGTTCTTCTCATCCCTCTTAAAAATCTTGATGTGGTTGTATGAAAACATGCAATTTCGGCTCTTACATGCTGAATCAGCCAGCATTGAGGGCTTATTCCACAAGGCACTCTATTCTAACACATCATCCAATGATCCAAATACCAAACTGTTAAGAAAGATTTTACAGGTCAAAATCTCAGTTTCATTTTCTCTCAGGTTTAATTTTTCCAATAAAACCATACAGTCCCACAATACTTTAGAAATTAAAACAACCACAAAATCCCATCATAAAACAAAAATACTTTAAAAATATACACAAAAGAAGATAAAACCAAAATCAGGGAAAAGAAATAGGGAAAAGAGCTTACTGGGCTGGGCGGCCCAACCCTGTTCACCACCCTTAATACGTTCGGGGAGGGCGTAATTGACGGTGAGAACACGGCCGTAAAGTTCAGCTCCGTCCATATTATCCATTGCGGCGGCGGCATCTTCTCTCTCGAGGAAAGTAACGAAGCCGAAAGAGCGGTGCTTTTGGGTGGCTTGATCTAACGGCGTCTTAACGTCTTTAATGTCGCCGAAGGGAATGAAAGCGGAGTGGAGGATGGATTCGTTAACTTCCTCCGCCAATCCTCCGACGTAAAGGGTGTTCTTCTGCACTGCCTGGTTCATGGTTGGGTCAGTGAGACCTCCGACGAAACGTCTCTCCGGCTGCAAATTCCATTTCTAGTCTCCGCGGTTATTTATACTAGTATTTTACTACCTTACTAGTAAATTTTATTACTAATATTTCTGTAAGTAACAAATAGTTTTACGGAGTTTTTTTTTCTGAAAAAAAAGTTATGAGGGTGATTTGGCTAGATTACTATTCAAGTCAAAATTCAGACAAAACTTTGACTTGATTATTACTTAAGCCAAACAATTTTTTTTGTAAATTAAAACAAGTAAATCTAAAGTAAGTAGTATAGTATATGATATGGTATATATGTTTGTTTTATTTATTGTAGTATATAAGTTTTAATTTTTTGTATATTAAGTTCTGAAATATTAACTAAAACTAAATTTTGTTTCGATTTATTTGATTCCCGAGTCGATTTTGAGAACTGACTTCTTAATGATAGCTTAAAATCTATTTTGCCTAAAATTTTTCATTTTAATTCCTTCTTTTCATTAATAATGTGGTATATATGGTCAGCCACAACAACTCAAATATATCAAGCATGATTTCCAACTCAAATAATATAATATTCATTCAAAAGTTGTAAAATATTTGATTGTTGGGATTTTGACTTTAGTACTTCAGCAACAAGATGAAGATATCACCGAGCATACTTTAATTTGTTATGACTCACCTTTTTCCATCATAGGATTTTATTTGTCAATAGATGAAACGTCAATTAAACATTAAAGATACTTGCTTATAATTGAGCTTCTACGCCTCACTTGGCATCATATGGCTCTTGCTGCCATGGAAGTTCAGATTGTTGAGTGACTCTTCAATACCAGAAGAAATAAAAACGAAGTAAAAGACACAAGAAAGACAAACAGAATCGAAATTGCAAGCTCATTTGGCTTTAAAGATCCTCCGCCAACCTATAAGAAGGTATCACTGCAGTAGTCAGTTCTGCTTGGAGGTGCAACAAATGAATCACAAAAAATGCTCAATCAAATGTTTGATCTTTCAACCTCTTCCTTCCCCTCACCCTCCCCTCTTCCTGCCAGAAACTAGTCTTTACTATGGTTTAAAAGGTTCGAGCTGTTATAAGCTTGCAGGGGATGAGATGCAAATTGGATCACTTCTTTCTCAAGTATAGAAAGCCAACAACCGCAGATATGCCTGCAACAGCTACTGGAACAACCCAGTATCGCTTAGTAAACTCCACAATCTTCTTTGAGATGTCAGAAGCTTGCTCTGCTCGAACAATTTCAAGTTCAGGGATTGCCAGGGAAGATTCGTCTAGCTCCCCAATGCAGAATTTCTCCATGAGTTCCCTGGCACTTTTGCTATGCCCAGCATCCTCAAACTCGTCAGTGGCATCTTTCCCTTCACAAATAACAAACGCTCATCATGTCAAGTTAAAGATATAATTTCCATACAGCATACATGGCAATTTATCACATGTAAAAAGATCCAATTTGAAAGCACTGCTGAAAGATGTGAGAAACTGCAGGCCTTAGGTTTCATACCAGTTGCGGCGATTAAAACATCATCTCCACCAGGATGCTCATTCAAATAGGATGACACATCATATACCTGGTAATGCAGAACAAAAAATGTCAAAATGAAGAATACATGCAAAGAGTGATACAAGGAGACAAGAAAAGAAAACAAATTGTGGAGAGCTTGGTTCCTTGAAAAGAAGGTTGAAAACTTGGGAGTTAAAAAGTGGTTGGTTAACAATACAGCTTGCTAGGATGATTAGTGGTCTAGTGTTCATGGATCTGCACATTCTTTGTTTAAGAGAGAGAGAGAGAGAGAGAGAGAGTTACTGCACTCCAACTTTTGAAGGGCAATGCAACAATAGTATCAGCCCAACGTTGAAGGGTAAATGCAACAAGAGTATTGGGATTGATGCATCAACTACTTTTAAGGACTAGAAAGTAGTCTGGCGGATGACATCCCAGTTATTAACTTACTCCTCCCAAACCAAAATAAGTAACCTTCTAAGTCACCCAGCAAAATATACAACAAAAATAATCCAAATGGAGACTTTCAAACCATATCAAACTTCACTGCTCATATTGAAATGCTTATTGAGCTTAATGCTTGATGGGGACACGAAATTGCAGTCCCAGAAGAAAAACCATTCCATTCAGATTTAGTCAGCTTATCTGTTATCCAGCAGAGTATGATTACTCTAATCCACCAGAGGAAGGGGTAGTTCGATGCAAGGTGCCATAAGAATCTCTTTATTCTACTGTATATTTCCTTCTCATTTTTTCCCCACCTAGGGCTTGTGAAGGAAAAGCACAACTATAAGCACAAAGACAATTATCCCAACGGTCCAGCTCAAGACTGCCTGAATTGCAGCAAAGATGAGAGAAAAACGAGCTACTTCATTTATAACGGTAAAGTTGGGACTAACAAACTGGTAAGACTAACTATAGTTTAACACATGACTTCCTCCAGTCACTTGCATCACAATTAGCTTTGCCTTCTGTCTTTTTTAGGTGATCCTGACTTCAATTAGCAAACAGTCAGAACAAACTGCATCAGACTACGCCATTTGTAATAAAAAATTATAGATGCTAAGAAATTGGCTTTTTATCTTTTTATTTCAATAAAAAAAGATTATCTATTCTCAGAAGACCGGCAAGCCGAACCTTTTACCTATTTAAAGCCCAGGGAATTATGTACCAATGATCAGAGCACATAAAATTTTCAACCCCTATTGAAGTTAATATAAAAGCTTCAAATCCATTCTTAATTTGGTCACCAATTAGAACAGATTGCACTATACAGAGGCTCAATTTGCCAGCAAAAGATTTTATATAATCCTTCAAGCTGAAGTATAGGCATAATTTTGTTAAGAGCCCAAAAAAATCCATATGAAACTGAGGCTAATTATCTTCTATTACAGAGTTAAAGAGGGTGGTAGAGCAAACTAAAGAAATGCTAGATAGGGCTAAGAACTAAGAAATGTGCCTTGGAAGTAAATGCCAAGCCACCAAGCAAACAACTCGCTCTCAACTAAATCATCCAAAAAAGTTTCACTACTTATTTGTTACTTAAGAATCAAGCAGGTGATGTTCTGAAGGCTTATGGATGGCAATCAAGGACACACTGAATAGAGCAAACAGTGCAAATTGACTTTGATAAAACATTCACATGCAGAAAGCTCCTGCCTTTACAGCATTGCATCTGCCAGGACACATCCTTTAGACATTGGTCAGACCATCTAGTCAACTAACAGCCAACGTATGAAAACACAGACACTTTGAGACATCACCTCATTTATCTGTCAAACCCAAACTCATTCTTCTCGAGGCCAACAGAGCCTTGTACAACTGCAGCAACTTCATGATCCAGAAGGATTTAGAGTAATATCAAAGACTCATTCTTAATTCATGTGCAGTATCGGTACAACTTCAACATATTAAGCCAATACCTACCTGTCAAAACTATATGATGGGATGGGAATTAAGTGTGATGAAACAGCTACCATATACCCAGCTTCACTAATCTTTGCGTACACATACTTCTTCAATGGAAGAGACAGAGTTCTGTGGTATTAAAAAATTTTCAATTGCCTTTTGTTGTCATACTAAAGCTAATATCCAAAAATTTGCCTGACGGTCGCTTAAAATCCATGTATAACTTAGATGCGCACGAACACATACAGCTTCACCAATCACGTTTGCCGTTGTAATTCAAAAAAAAAACATTGTTCCCAAATGAAAAGCCGACCAAATCCTATGTAGTTAACGCTAAATAACTTAGGCTCAGTCGATTTAACCCATAACTTGAATCCAAAAGAATGAATTAGCCCATCCAAGGTATGAATTTGGCATTAAGCTCAACCAATTAGCATCAAGTCCCAAACATCAAAGCATATTACACAGCTAAAACCTAAATTAGTAAAACTTCAAACCAGATATTGTATCTGAAAATTTTGAAACTAAAAACACATCCACAGACAACATCAATAAGCAAATCGCACAAAGTAATATTCCATATTTCCTTAACCGAAATATATAAACCACAACGCTGCAAAATACAAAATCACGTTAAACCCCATTAAATTACGGACAAGAAAAGAAACAATACTAAAAACAATACTACATTAAAAACAATAATACAGACAAGAAATACTACATTAAAAACAATACTACAGAAAAGAAATACTACATTGAAAACCACATTAAAAACAATACTACAGACAAGAAAAGAAATCCTGAATTAACCCATTAAATTCCTAATAATAATTGTTAAAAAAGGAAATACAAGAATAGGGAAAAGGGTTTGACCTTTCCATCAATGACAACCCAACAATCCTCGCTGGTATTATGCTGAGCAGCTTCTTGCATTGTGTATAGCTTTGATAATTTTGCCATCTTTCCTTGCTTTTACTAATTTTCTTTTCCACAAAAATCAAATCTTTTTAACTACAGTAACAGTAATTTGTAGCTTTTCGTCAATATCTCCCCTCTCCCTTGAGTTCCCTCAAGTCTTGAGAGGGACGGTTTCGGCTGCTGTAGCTGCTGGTTGAATTTTGGGACAAGAAAGCTAGCACCAGAGTATCTTTTTCGTGGGAAAGGGGTCGTGAATGTGATGCTCTGGCGAGCCGGTTCAGCCGGAGTCTCGCTTCAAATAGATAACGATTGCAAAGCACGTTGTCATTCAGTTAAACGCTGCCTGGCGGCAGCGCTTTCTAACTATGCATAAAAGTCGTCCAAAATGGGGAAAATGGCCAATTTAATCCTCAAACTTTTTTACTTAAATCAATTTCATCTTTCATTTTTTATTTAGATGTTTTTAGTCCTTCAACTTAAAATTAGTAGCCAATTTCATCCTTTTGCAGCGGTACCACTTTTTGACACAAAAATCACCACCAAATTAAGGACAATATAGGAACTACAAGTTAAAGATCAAAACAAAAAATCAGAAAATGCTAGGGGGTAAAGCTGAAAACAGTTCATCTTTTTCAATGAGTAGATGCATCTCTGATTCTTCTTCTTCGGCTAGCTCTTGCCAAACTTCCAAAGAAATATGTCTTTCTTTTTCCTTTAAAACCTTCATCAACATTGTTTTTGTACATCATCATATGTCTTGTAATTTTAGCCTACAATTAAGACTTACTAACATATAAAATTTTCGTGATAAACCCAAGAAAAGTATTCAAATTAGCAAATGGATTAGCTATTTTCTAAGCATTCCCTTGTTGATAGTTACCTCATCATCGTCGCATCAGAGTTTGGGAAATAGCTTCCTTAAATCATCATTTTAAATTGCAAACTTTTTCTTCGACTTCTTTACATCCTTATCCATCCCTCTTGCTGCATAGTCCCACGTAGACAATTGAACTCCGATGCTAGCAGTGGATTTTGTTGGGGAAACGAGTCTTGATGAATGGGCTTGTATTGGGGTTCCAAAAAATAAATGAATTAGCAACTTTGAGTTGGGCTTTGGAGATTTGGTTTTGAAATTCCACTGGTTGCAGTTTCGTGGGGTTTCGTCACCAGCCAGAGGTGGAGAAAAAGAATAATTTGGTTTACTGCACCTTTTGTTTTACTCCCCAAACTAATGGAGAATTGGTTTTCTCACCAATGTAACAGAAAATATTTTGTATTCATTGTTTTAAAAATGATCCCTATTTTGTAATTCCTATATTGCCCTTGACTTGATGGTGATTTTTGTGCCGGAAAAAGTTTTACTAGTGGCGCCACTGCAAAAGGATGAAATTGGCTACTAATTTTAAGTTAAAGGACTAAAATTAACTAAATAAAATATGAAGGATGAAATCGCCTTAAGTTAAAAGGATAAAGGACTAAATTGGCCATTTGCCCAAAAATATTTAGAAACTTATGCCTAATAAGAAAATTATACTAATATTAGGTAGAGCTGGTTTTATAGATCACAAACTTACGCCTAATTAGAAAAATTTTCAGGTTTGTATATACTTTAAGTAATTGTACATTTGAATTATCAGCTCACTTATTCCTCATTACAGCTAAAATGCGATAGGGGATGAATAAAGAAGACTATTACAGGTAAAATGCGATAGGAGAAAAAAGGATTCAATATTTCCCAAGAGTCGAAGCACCAGAAGGGTTGCACATGAGGGTTACGAAGTACCAATAGAACCTCCATTTTTTTTTTGTTTGGTTGGGAAATCAATAGTAGCTCCTATGGGTTTGGGTTTGGGTAATGATTATTAGTCTGTGTACGTAATTCCAGCTCGATAGTATGAATAAACTAGTATTGAATTGGAAGCAAATGATTTTGTCAATTCCTTTGAGGATTTCTACATTCCGCAATTCTTGTTCATTTCATGGGTAATCTCATTTTGTCAAATTTCATTGAATTTGGTTTCTTAGCTACTGTGTCAATGCTCTGACTAGACAGTTTAACAACACTCCTGCTTGTAGTAGCTAATGATGTCTGAGTTATAAAAATTAAACATAATGGATCGAGATTCTCTCTCTCTCTCTTTTTTTTTTTTTTTAACTTCTCTGATTTGTGAAACAGAGATCTAATTTTGAAATTTTGTAAAATAATAGTTAGAATGTAAATAACCAAAATTTCTAAAATATGAATATGTTTAATGTTTAGTTTTTAGAAATTTTCAGCCTCACAACCTTTTATACTCAACCATTGTTTAAAAACTGAAGCAACTATTAAACCAAATCCTTTCCCCAATATTCTTTTTTTTTCGGGAGAACACATATTAATGTTCAAAAAATGCACATGAAAGAACATCTAGCGGAGGCAAATACTGAGACGGATCAAATTCTCTCTGCCAAGAACATCTAGCACTGGACATCACCAGGTTGTCGCGCCGGACTTGTTCTGACTTTTGTTTGGATTGATCAATCTTCAAAGATTTCCACCGGCATAACATTTCTGATCTCTAAGTAGCTACTATATATATATATAGATAGACACACACAACCATACAAAGAATATGTTTACGTAGAAAATACTGCATGGTTTTCTTTGTGGTTTCACTGTTTCTATTGTATTGTTGCTCATTAAATGATTTCCCCGTATCAAAAAAGTTAAAAAAAAAAAAGGAATTGATTGCCTGCACTCGTAAACAAAGATAAATCGTTTTCTTCAACGTATTATACGATCAACTGGGGTACTTTTCCTGCCGTCTTCTGAAGCATTAAGACAAAAATTATCTTTGGTTTTATGTTGGATCCTGTTAATTGTTAAATACTTACAAAGGGCCATTCTTAATGGATAAAGACCGCACATAATTCGAAACTTTGAAATAATTGAAGTGGTTCGTCAAAATGCATGGTAGCCTCCTGCTCACTTGTGTCTTTGCACGTCCGTGCATGGTATATATCTCTATTATGTCATGATTCTTGAATTCATTCAAGCAAAATATTGCACTTATTTTATTTATCTAAATGCATTTTTTACAAAGCTCAGAAAAGTTAATCATGTCCAATTCACATAGACAGCCAACGACCATGGACCATTGTAGAAATGACATGCCCGACCATGGGCTGATCATTTAATGAGAGCAGACATATATATATAGCCAGTCCCAAACACCCTTTTCGTGTTTTGTCTCTTTCTCCTATAATTCAGGCAAGTTTAGTTTCTTATCACCAAGCCCTGGATGTAATCACCTAAATAGACGGAATTCCAAAAATTTCTTCCGATATAACATGATTAAGCATATCAATGGGTAAAATTCGAACATGTCAATGACAGTCTCGTGCAAACACAAACTTCTTCATGAAGAGCATATTAACTCGATCTCTATTTTTCGTAAGTAGTGTCCAAAATCGTTGATGTATGGTCCATGCCACGTAGCTAACTTCGAGACAACTAAGGGCAAACTTCGAGCTAGAACTACTGGATTAGCATTAATAGTAAGTTTCCCTGGGGATTTTATTCCTATGCTTGATGGCTAAACAGAATCGCCGTCCACACGTGCACTGAAACCAGAGTTTGCTACTTGCCTTAGGCAAAACCTGGACTCTCTTGCTTAAACCGCATTTGCCTATCTTAAATAAGGCCTGAACCGTAGCGCCTGATTCAACTTTGCCCTAGACTCTTGTCGTGTAGTATAACAATCGGCCACGGAGCGGGGAGGTATTCCCATATACCATGAAAGCTTATTTTGAGCTATTCATTGACCAAAGTTTCCTCGGGTCATTAGAGTTGGAGTTTGAGTACTCGCAGCTAAATAATTGAAGACCCTTAGGATTAGGGTATGCCCCTCACCCAGAGCTAACAATTGGTCTTTCCTTAATCACTAGGTGTCAATTCCTTGCAACCCACGTTATTATACATATATCATTTAATGAAGGCAGACACATATATATAGCCCAGTTCTAGACACATTTTTCGTGTTTCGCCTCTTTCTCCTACAACTCGGGCAAATTTAAGTTTCTTGTCACCAAGTATCGGATGTAATCACCTAAATAGGTAAAATTCCAAAAGCTTCTTCCGATATAACATGACTAAGCATGTCAATGGACAGAATCTAGGTTGAATTCCTTTGATCCAAATTCAAACTCATTAAATTTAGTTGGATTCAGACCCAGACTCTTAAGGATTTGAAAAAATAAGTTCAAATTCAGACTCTCTAGGATTTGAATATCCAATAGGTACCCACTATACTTTTCTATATACACAAAAGTAGAAATATATTAACAATATATAGATTTCAAAAAAATATAAATACCATCCTATTTTTATTTTTAAATAATAAAATTAATATTCAAGAAGTTGAATACAATATTATGAACTCAAAAAATAACTATTATCGACTGTCTTGAATATATTTTTAAAACTTCAACTGTATCTACATCCAATTTTTCATTTATTTGCTTTTATTTTTTCTCTTTTTCTGAAAAAAGTTTGTACTAATTATAATGACAACTAGAATCAGGTAGAAAAAAGAAAACAATCATGAAGTCTTATGGTTTTAGATCCAATGACCATAGAATATTAAAATATTTTATAATATATATATAATTTAATTATATATACATGGATCTGGATAGGGTCTGGTGTGGGTTTAGATTTGAATATAAATCATAAAAAAATAGACCCTACCCAGACTCATAACTCTTTTACAAGATCTGGGTCTAGATATGGTTTGAATTTGAGAAATTAATTTCAAACCCTATCCAAGTACATTGAGTTTGGGTTGAATCTGGACAAGATCCGATCTATTAACATGTCAAGATTTGATCATGGCTCGCACAGGATTTGAGAAAAAGAAATTAAAAAGGCGTAAGCGGAATTTTATAGCGAAAAAGTTTACATGCAACAACCATCCAATAAATAAAAGTTACTCATGGAATGTTTATCATGATTAATTGTGTAAATTTATTCTTCGGATTAAAATTAAAATTATCCAATATGTATGAATTAAAATTTTAGGTGGTATTAATGCGGAATATATAATTGAATTAAAAGTGTTACTCCCTCCGTCCCAATAAGTTTGTCACTTTTGGGGAATTGTGTTTTTTATCAACAGTGGTCAAAGAGTGAAGGAATTGTGTTTGCTTTCCGTTTCTATCCTTCATTTATTGGTGGGAAAATATGTAACTTTAAAACCATTTGAATATTTGAAGGTACATATGGGGCCAATATATTATCTTTTGTGCCTAAATCAAAGAGAAAGTGGGACCCACAACATTATTTAAAGATTTCTTGTGCAAGTGCATGAAGGGTAAAAATTGGAATGTGTTACAAAATTATTAGCCAAATTTGGTAAGATGACATAATTTTGGGACAGACCAAAAAGGAAAGTATGACAGTTTTAATGGGACGGAGGGAGTATTTAATTGTAAGGAAAATCGTTCAAAATGTCTCTCACATTTTGCAAAATAATTTTTTTATCCCTTACTTTTAAAAGTGTAATTTTATGTCATTTATAATTTTTTTTTATCAGAAGGCAACAATTAGTCTAACCTACTCCTACTCTACCTTACACTAGGGGGGAGAGATCCAACGGGGCTAGAAAATCGACGAGAATTGAACTATCATTGAACCAGATGAGTGCACTACGGACCCATATAGATTTAGAAAAAATCACATAGTGGTACATTGATGAAATGTAACGTTTGAACCCTTGGCCTCCCATCTTACCAAGACTTAGAGTCTTTGGTGGTGGCCAACGGCTCTGGTTACGTCATTTACAAATTCATATCGATCAAATTTAATTCCTATTTAAGTTTTCGACTAGTTTTTGGCCAAAATTCATCATGTCTTGCACATGATTATTTTTAATGGGACAAATTGTCAAATCACATTTCACATAATCCGATCCATTGTCCCTCATAATTCACCAAATAAATTTTTTTGTCTCTCATATTTCAAAAATGAATTTTTTTATCCCTCATTGATTATGTGTACCAATAGTTTTTTGTTTAAACCCATGTATATGTCTATTTGATTTATTCTGAATAGTATAAATAATATGTACTATATCTCTATTTGATTTCACCAATAACTATAATTAGTTTGTTCAAGTGAAATCAAATAAAAATATATTACATGTTATTCGTATTGTTCAGGTGAAATCAAATGACATATATATGGATTTTCAAAAACAAAAAAAAATCTATTCATACACATGATCAATGAGGAATAAAAAATTTATTTTGTAAAATTGAGGGACTATGGATTGGATTATGTGAAGTGTGATTTGATAATTTTGTCTCTAAAAAATGATCATACGCAAGGAACATCGTGGATTCTAGTAAAAAAACTAGTCGAAAATCTAGGTAAGGACCAAATTTAACTTATGTAAATTTATAAAGAATGTAAAATTACACTTTTAAAAGTAAGGGATGAAAAAAGCTATTTTACAAAATATGAGGGACATTTTAAACAATTTTTCCTTAATTGTATTAGAATTTATGGATTAAAAAAGAAACATGTGATCTAACAATCAATAATAATGCTAGGGAGGAATAATGGCAATGAAAGAACAAACAAGACACATAGCCAAAAGATAGAATATATATGTAGGGTAAATCTTTTATAAATTCAAATTCAAATGATGTGACATTCATCCCACCCCGCTAGTGTATACACTGACAGTATAGGAAAGATTAATCCATATAGGATAAATCTTTTATACACTGACAGTGTATATACTAGCGGGTCTAGATACATGCCACATATACAAAATTTGATGTGTAAATTCAAATTCAGATGATGTGGCATGTATCTAGACCCGTTAGTGTATACACTGTCAGTGTATAAAAGATTTATCCATATAGGAGATAGAATAAATCTTTTATACACTGACAGTGTATACACTAGCGGGTCTAGATACATGCCACATATATAAAATTTGATGTGTAAATTCAAATTCAGATGATGTGACATTCATCCCACCCCACTAGTGTATACACTGACAGTATAGAAAAGATTAATCCATATAGAGGAAATCTTTTATACACTGACAGTGTATACACTAGGAAGTCTAGATACATGCCACATAAACAAAGTTTGATGTGTAAATTCAAATTCAGATGATTAGCATTCATCCCACCCCGCTAATGTATACATTGATAGTATAGGAAAAATTAATCCATATAGGGTAAATCTTTTTTATACTAACAGTGTATACACTAGCGAATCAAATACATGCCATATATACAAAATTTGATGTGTAAATTCAAATTCAGATGATGTGGCATGTATCTAGACCCGCTAGTGTATACACTGTCAGTGTATAAAAAATTTATCCATATAGGAGATAGAATAAATCTTTTATACACTGACAGTGTATACACTAGCGAGTCTAGATACATGCCACATATATAAAATTTGATGTGTAAATTCAAATTCAGATGATGTGACATTCATCCCACCCCACTAGTGTATACACTGACAGTATAGGAAAGATTAATCCATATAGAGGAAATCTTTTATACACTGACAGTGTATACACTAGGGAGTCTAGATACATGCCACATAAACAAAATTTGATGTGTAAATTCAAATTCAGATGATTAGCATTCATCCCACCCCGCTAATGTATACATTGATAGTATAGGAAAGATTAATCCATATAGGGTAAATCTTTTTTATACTAACAGTGTATACACTAGCGAATCAAATACATGCCACATATACAAAATTTGATGTGTAAATTCAAATTCAGATAATGTGAAATTCATCCCACCCCGTTAGTGTATACACTGACAGTATAAGAAAGATGTGTAATATGTGTTTGCTATCTGGTGTGGTGATACTATAAGAGTGCACAATAGTGGGTCTAACATTATCGTTTCCATGAAAGGGTGAATTTCTTCTGCAAATTGTTGCAATTCAAGGGACCGTTGATAACTTTAAAGCATTAATTAATATGGATTTACTTTCCTTCATAAGTTTGCTGCGGAATGCTGTATGCGTGTGGGGCACCAAATAGAAACAAAAAAAAGCTTGTAATATTAGGAAAAATAATTACAAGTGATTCTTTTCTTTTAATAGAGATCCTATGTGGCAATAAATAGATTAACAAATTGTTGCAATTTAAGGGATAGTTGATAATTTTAAAGCATTAATTAATATGGATTTACTTTCCTTATTCAGTTTGCCTGTTCAAAAACTCAAAACTACAAGGAGTTATATGTAATTTAGCGACTGTGCAATAGCACAAAGAAGATTATTTTCAATAGAAATATCTTCCATATAAATATCGGCAGAAGATTATAAGTATGATTAATTGGCATATTGGGTTCAAGTACAAGGTTAGCCTTAAATGCTTTGCCTTTTCTGCCAAGTGTTGCACAATGTTCGCCGCTTGTTCATCATGCGACATGTAATACTAGTCCTGGTCGTATGCATATAAATATGGTCGGCTAGTTATACTCTTTGCATTGTGTGTAGATCAGAAGTATTCTACTTTCAATGGAGGGTTTGATTCTTATTTCTTGGCTAGCTTTCGGGGTTCTTTGCATCTTCTTGTTTCTGTTGAATTGGAATTACATAAGATATTCGAAAAAAGGGTTGCCTCCTGGCACCATGGGGTGGCCATTTTTTGGTGAGACTCTAAAGTTCTTAGAGCTAGGACCAGAGTTCATGAAAAGGCAAAGAACAAGGTTGGTTCTTCAGCCTCATATTGCTAATTCTCTAGTCAATTGTTGCGATTATGATTCATATAATTAACAGTCATTATCTCTTATTTGTTCTCCAAAATCAGGCAAATAAGTACTACAAGCAGACTATGCATTAATTTTGACTAAGTTCAGGGAAAAAAGATGTGGCTGGAAAGTATAGCTTTGTAAATTTTCCCTTTCCTCTGTTTTCTGGTTCTTTGTTGATTGCCGTTTTTACTCTAATTACTTAAAAGGAAAGGCTAGAGTTAATAATCACCATCGCCAAAACTTATGTCGCATGCCCGCTGGCAGCCAGCTGAAATCATTCCAAGATATATGGTAACACCCTTTTAAGAAGTTGGTTTGTATGATCATATAGCAAATTTTTGTGGCTTTCTGAGTAAGAGCCTTGTATACTTGATTATTCTTTATGCATTTCATCCATTATTTCCGTTAGCAGAAAATGATCAGCTAAGTATGTGGTTTTGTCGGGTAAATTTTACGTGTTAGTGTCCCGGTGATGTTTATAATTTTGAACAACTAGTTCTCTCCCTTTATACAGTACAGTATTAAATATATTAGTATATGCTCTACCTTTTTAACATTTTTTCTTTCTTTTGCCCTTTAAATTAAATCCCGCAACATGGTCTATAGATTTTCACAGATTTTATATTTTGTCACCGCAGGTATGGAAACCTTTTCAAATCCCATATATTAGGATGCCCTACCGTTGTCTGCATGGATCCGGAGCTCAACAGGTATATTCTTTTGAATGAAGCAAAAGGGCTTGTGCCAGGATATCCACAATCCTCACTGGACATATTGGGGAAGCATAACATTGCTGCTGTGAGTGGATTCGCTCACAAGCAAATTAGAGGGTCAGCCATGCTTCTTATAGGCCCTTCAACAGTGAAAGAACAGCTACTACCTAAGATTGACAAATACATGAGACTATTCCTCCAAAATTGGGATGGAAAAGCCATTGATATTCAAGAAAAGTCCCAAGAGGTATGTGTTTTAAAGATGTTTCACAACAGTTTGAATCAATTGGAACTTGAAAAATTAGGAATCCCAAGTTATTTATTTATTGGTTAAAATTTTTGTTTATTTAGTCATCATCTGGGCGACTTTCATCAGTTAATGCAACATCTTTTCTTGCAGATGGCATTCTTCCTATCCTTCAATCAGATTTTCGAGGATGAATCAAGTGTAATTTATGAAGCTTTCAAGGCAGAATTTGACAAGTTTGTGGTAGGAACAATTTCTCTTCCTATCAACCTTCCGGGAACAAACTACTATAAAGGGCTTCAGGTATATAGCCCTGGCTATAATTTGTTTCTGTCAAAATGATTTACATTTCTGAAGAACAGTGTGGCTAATGTAACATGGCTGTGTGTTTCTACAGGCAAGGAAAAATATTATTAAGCTTTTAACAGAAGTAATAAAAAGTAGACGAGCAGCTTCCTCCACATTTCATCACGATGACATGCTAAATTCTCTGTTAGCAAACGAAGACTCGAGCTATAAGCTTAATGATGAGGAGATATATGATCAAATAATGACGATTCTGAATTCTGGATATGAAACTCTGTCAACTACATCCATGATGGCTGTCAAATATCTCCATGAACATCCCAAGGCTTTGGAGGAAATCAGGGTAAATAACCCATTAATTCAATTATAGTTTCAGGATAGTCGCATAATTTTTGTTCATTCCAGGAGGAGCATTTCATGGTTCGTCACAACAAGTCGCTTGAACAACCAATTGACTGGAATGACTATAAATCGATGAGGTTTACTCGTGCGGTAATTCAGTTAATCTCTTTGAAAGCTACATGGTGGAACTTATAATTAGTATATTTGGGTCAAAAGGGTTTGCAAAATAATTCTCTGTATACGTTGTCTTGTAGGTCATCTTTGAAACCCTGAGATTGGCTACCGTTGTCAATGGTGTTTTGAGGAAGGCCACCAAAGATATGGAGTTAAATGGTGCGATATAGAACAAAAAAGAAAACAAAACTAGAGATAACAGCATATGCTAAGAGTTGTCTAAGCGCCATTGCTGAAGTCAAGGCAGCAGAAATTACAATTTACAAATGATATGATGCTAGTTCCTCCTACATTTCCTATTTACTACTACCTTATTTTCAGGATTTCTCATTCCAAAAGGATGGAAAATTTACGTCTTTACAAGGGAAATCAACTACGACCCATACCTTTATCCGGAGCCATTCAAATTTAATCCATGGAGATGGTTGCAGGTTAGACACTAATAATCTTTCAGTTGGGCTCGTTATCTAATACTAATTATAACAAGTTACATTTATGTATAATGACATGATTTTTGGGTCCAATGCAGGATACGAGCTTGGAATCCCATAGTTATTTCTTCTTGTTCGGTGGAGGAAGTAGGCTTTGCCCTGGTAAAGAACTAGGGATAGTCACAATTTCGGTGTTCCTTCACTATTTTGTGACCCGGTACAGGTGAGATTAACTCATGAATATTTTGTTCTAGAAATAAAGGCCAAAAAATGATAATAATATAAAATGATGCATAATTGATGCCCTTCAACTTTAATTAAATTTGAATGCTTTTTTGTGATGATTGTTTTACAATTTTACAGGTGGGAAGAAATAGGAGAAAATAAGATTCGATATTTCCCAAGAGTTGAAGCACCAGAAGGGTTGCACATGAGGGTTATGAAGTACCAATAATACCTTTTTTTTTTTTTTTGGGAAAATCAATAGTACCTCTTTGGGTTGGATTAGTTAATGAATCGGCATAGTTTGGACTGTGATTTTCTACCAAAAAAAATTATATTTTTCATGAACATATTTTTTAAAATTTATTTTTACCTCGCATACATCAAATCGATACAATACATTTTTCTACAAAAAATTTTAAAAATAGCAATCCAAATAGGGCCACTGGGGTGTATGTATGATCCCAACTCAAAAGTATGAATAAACTAGCATTGAATTGGAAGCAAATGGTTTTGTCAATTCCTTTGAGACTCTACATTCTGCAATTCTTGTTCAGTTCATCAGTACTCTCAATTTGTCAAATTTCGTTGAAATTGGTTTCTTAGCTACTGTGGGTGCTGATTGAATTTTTGGTACTACAAGATTGAGGATCGTTTTTCATGGGAAAGGGCCTTGTCAATGCTCTGACTAGACAGTTTAACTACACTCCCGCTTGTAGTAGATAATAATGATTTGAAAGCTAGTTAAGAATGAATTAAAACACTGCCTGGCATGTGCTATTTGTTATTAGGGATTTTTTAATGAGTGCCTACAGGACACTCATTAATATGAATAAGAGACAATCTACTTAATTAATGCATTAATTATTTTACATTTTGAAACTCGTTTTTAATTTGTAAAACACGAATCGAATTTTTAAAATTTGTAAAATCGTAGTGTTGCATGAGTTGTTGTTTGGACTGAAATTTTTTGCATAATAATTTTTATATTTTTTATTACCGCATTTTTTAAACACTTTTTTATCTTACATACATCAAATCATTATGATATATTTTTCTATAGAAAATGGCAACCCAAACATGATAGTTTTTAGAAACTTTCAGCCTCAGAACTTTTTATGCTCCGGCTTTGTTTAAAAACTGAGGCAACTATTAAACCAAATCCTTTCGCCAGTATTCTTTTTTTCGAGAGAACACATTGTTCGAAAAATGCACATGAAAGGAAATACGGGAAAAGCCACGACCCATCCCCGCTGCTTCCTTTTTCAAACATAGACCAGTCATTAAAAATACGAAGCATGTATGGAAGCAGTTCAGCTGTTACAAATATAATATGCAAAGCAGAAAAATTAAAGCAAAATGAACTAAAACAAATTATTAATGCACAAATTCAACTTTCGAGTGCACAAGCTTAAATTTGTTAACCTTAATATCACTTTCTAATATCGCTTATTAGTCTTCTTAATATCACTTTCTAAAAAAATTATCAGCTAGGCCTAAGATTAACGAGTGACCCCAATAAATTAATCGAGCAGCTTACTATAATTTAGTACTAATTATGTTGCAATTATCTCTTCAAACCATATAAATTAATTGAAGAGCTTGGACATGCATATTGTGGAATTTATCGATATGATGAGGAAGTACCCATGTAAGTGGAGGGGCATCTGGCTAAGGCCTTAGATCATAGAGGTCCTAATTTAATCCCCTGCCCTACTTCTTAAATCCCCATCCTTTCTTGCTAAAAAATAAAAATAAAAATAAAAAAGTGGAGGGGACATCTTTACAGCCAAACTAAGCAAGGGTGGTGTATTTGCCAACTTATTTTTTAGTGTAATGTTCCAACTTGTTTATAAATGTGTAAGCTGTACTAAAAAGAATAAAACAAAATCTTTTTTTTTTCCCGATGTCTTCATGGCATTAATCACACTGAAGAATGAGTAAAAACGCTTTGCGGAAGGAGCGCTTTCTTACTATTAAAGAGAGACATTTAAAAACTGATGTCTGAGTTATCATAAGCTTTGTGCATCGGTATTTTTTTTTTTTTTTTTTTTTTCTATTTTGAACTTCTTTAACTTTTGAAACGCGGGTCGAATTTTAAAATTTTGTAAATAGTTTGATAGCATGAGTTTTTGGAAAGATATTAGAATCTAAAGTGACTAAAACACAGAGAATATGGATACGTTTAGTGTTTAGTTTTTGGAAATTTTCAACCTCACGACTTTTATGTTCAGATTTTGTCTAAAATGGAGGCAACTACTGAACCAAATCTTGCCCAATATTCTTTTTTCTTTTGTGTTTTTGTTGCTTTTGGTGCTATTGATTCGAAACTAATCATGGGTTAATACAATTTTTCAATTTAATTTTTTGAAAGAAAAAAGTGTAAATGCTTTCTAGGACATTTTTTGATAAGCAAAATTAAGAGCAGTGGTAGTAATTTTAATTATTTTTCTCTGACATACCCAAAAATCAGAAACAATCTTTATACCATAACATTTCCGAGAGCTTTAGTGCAATGTGCTTAGTAAAATCCCAACTTATCTGCATCCACTACAACACCAGTTAGTTTTTTCAAGGGAACACAGGCATGGCATGCATACATTTTTTTTGTAACCCATGAAGAAAAATGGAACTGATAACTTCATTCCTATTTTGACCTTGTTGTCTGCCTTCATTTCTTTACCATTGAAATAAATACAAAGCCCAGACAGTGGTATTAGCAATTCAAGGGTATCATGGCAAATTTAAAATTTTGAACACAATTAATCATTTTAATAAAATCAGAAAAATTGGAATGAATATAATGTGTATCAATTCCGATAATTGTAAAGATTTTTTTGCGCACTAAATCTATCAATATACATGAAGAGATGCAATGCATTTGCTCCGAGACACTAAAGCATAGGCTCTTATGTCTTTGTCTCAAAACAGAAAAGTTTGTTGTTATATCATCAGTTTATACAAAGGTAAATTACGCCATAAACTACATTGGAATGATTGATGTCTTATAGTAACTTTGACATGCTTATTTGCAGCTGACTAGGCTGGTGAACTCTGCAGCAACCGAAGTCAGTTCTTTTGAGAGAGAAAGCAAAACTCTCAAGTGGAGAGGTGACTGAATAAGAGAATAAAACTATATAGGTAGACAAAATGGCCTGTAGGCAGCATATTTTTTTCACAAGATTCAGTAGTCAGGATTGCAAATTGAAAGCCATCTACTTGCTCCAATAAAATCAGAATTCAATAATGTAATTCTTTTTGGAGCAATTAGTAAGAGACCAATAGTAAATAACCTAAGACAAGCACTCAAGCGCTAGCTGTTAATTACAGTCATCCTTGATAATGCTAATTAAGCCCCTACTATCGTCCAAAAGAAAAGGGTTCAGTTCAACGATGTAGTAATTCATAATATATAGACAGAGGCAACAGTTTGCCAAATTATGCAAGCAACGCGAAAGGAGTTAATTAGAGAAAGATAGTTGACAAATAACAACGGCAACAATCTAAAAGAGAGAGTTTTGCTGATGGAAATGGAAAATTGCTGTCCCCACCAAATGCTGCTGCTGCTGCTGCTACTGTTTTGTCTCTCTGGCACTATAGAGATAAACAATGTAGTATTAGCATTACAGAAAATAGTGTATCATAGAAAAGCAAAAGAAAAAAAAAATAAATCAAGAGCATATTTCCCTTGCTGTTGTCCAATGAATGAACCATGACTATAAAAAAGCAATGAAACTAAAATACCATCAAGTCTCAGGACATGCAAATGTTAGTAAAATTGAAATCAACCACCCAAGAATTCATGTGACAAACTTAATCCAACTAATCAACTATTTGCAAGTAACTGGTTGTGCGTTTCTTTTTCCCTCCAAAAAAAAAAATTGGTTGTGCCTGTATACTGTTAGGTTCAGTAAAGGGTTATGTCCCACATTGGTCCGAAAGATAGAGAAAGAGGGTTAATATGTAAGTAAGATCCGAAACCTAATGACTTAAGTTTTTGAGTCAAAATTGGATTCCTGACTTATATATTGGGCTCTTAGGTAGACTCTCTCGAGCGGTTTCCCCCTATCAAATTGGTATCAGAGTTTCAGATTATAAGACTGGATAACTCAAGGGCAAGTGAATTTTTCTCGGTATTGGACCGGTGAAAATTCTCTTCTTGATAGTGGATTGAAGTGCCAAAGTACTAAGGAGTTTGGTTAGTATTGGACCAGGTGCGCCATGGATTTGGCAGGGGTCCGGTTAGTGTTAGACCAAGGAGTCAAAGGTTGGCAGATGTCCAGAATAAAGTTTGGATGTTGAAGAAGAGTGGGGCCATATTTGAAAAAAAATTTGACATTAGGTGATAAAATAAGTTTGCGTTGAGTATTAAAATGGGCCCGAAAAAGGACTTGTAAATTTGGATTTAATGTGGAGGTTACTCATGAATGGTGAAATTTGTTAGGTTTGTGAGTAAAGGGTTATTTCCCACATTGGTTCCAGAGATAGAGAAAAAGCGGATAATATGTAAGTAAGGGTCCGAAATCTAATAGTTTAAACTTTTGGATCGCAATTGGATTCCTGAATTACATATTGGATTTTTTAATAGACTCTTTCGAGACGTTTCCCCCTATCATACACAATAGTAATTAGTTCGCCAATAATCAACATATCCCTTACCATAAATTAATCACAAGAGTAGCTTTACTACTATAAGTCAGACATTGCAAGATATAATCATATAAATATGTTGCAGCATGCTGGGACTGATCCACATCTATGCCATTTTCAAGCAATGGAAGATTTGCTGAACCAGATCATCCACATGCCAGAGAACTCATTGTTTATGATATGCCTACACTGGTATGCTATTAGAAAAAACAATGAAAGAACAAGTAACTCAGAGAATCTTCTAACAGATGATCCACCATTATACGTTGATGCAAAAATTCTGTGCAAACATAAATACGAGGATATTTGATAGCATTTTTCGATGTAGTTTCATTTTTTAAACTATCATCTATGCCAAGGATTAACAACTGACCCATAAAAATTAATTGAACAATTAGAGCAGTGATTAGTCACAACCAATTATGTTTGTATTCTGAAAATTACCGAATCCAAGGGTGAAGAAATATCCACGTAGTTAAAAGAGATTTTTTTCTTACTTGAAACTAAGAAATGTTGATTTTGACAAATATTAGATCCGGATGCAATTTTTTCACATTTATTGGCAATTAAAGGGAAAAAAATCTTTTCAACTTTCGACAGCATTAATCCAAAACCATGCATAAGTTTTGTTGTCTCAATAAATAAATATTTTCAAATCTAGGCTAATAAAGAATAAAAAATTAAAAATTGATTACATTTCAAGATACAAAATCAGCCCCAAGAGCACTTTAACAGATCTTTCACAAATCATACCTCAAACTGTCTAATCATCATTTGTTTTCCAATAATCTATAAAAAGAAATATAGATTTGCATCATTAAGCTTAAATACTCCAAGTTTAATCTATAAAGATTAAATCTTTTTGAATATATTATTATTAGGAGAAGGCACAAAAGTAGCATTATTGTCTTTTTCTTTTAGGGCTTCAAAAGCAGCCAGTGATTATGTCTTTTTTGAACCAATATTTGCTAAGTGATTGTTGATAAGTTCATCATCTTCACAGATTCACTCATCAACAATTTTCTCTTGTTCGATAAGATGTCCAAGTCCCTTCTCTCTCTTCCTATCAATATACCAGCAAATCTCTTCAGTTACTATGGTTCCACTTAACCCACCAAAAAGGATCATCAAGAAATCAACCTTTTTGTGCGCCATGGATTAGGCAGGGGTCCGGTTAGTGTTAGACCAAGGAGTCAAAGGTTGGCAGACATCCAGAATGCAGTTTGGATGTTGAAGAAGAGTGGGGCCATATTTGAAAAAAAATTTGACATTAGGTGATAAAATAAGTTTGCGTTGAGTATTAAAATGGGCCCGAAAAAGGACTTGTAAATTTGGATTTAATGTGGAGGTTACTCATGAATGGTGAAATTTGTTAGGTTTGTGAGTAAAGGGTTATTTCCCACATTGGTTCCAGAGATAGAGAAAAAGCGGTTAATATGTAAGTAAGGGTCCGAAATCTAATAGTTTAAACTTTTGGATCGCAATTGGATTCCTGAATTACATATTGGATTTTTTAATAGACTCTTTCGAGACGTTTCCCTCTATCATACACAATGGTAATTAGTTTGCCAATAATCAACATATCCCTTACCATAAATTAATCACAAGAGTAGCTTTACCACTATAAGTCAGACATTGCAAGATATAATCATATAAATATGTTGCAGCATGCTGGGACTGATCCACATCTATGCCATTTTCAAGCAATGGAAGATTTGCTGAACCAGATCATCCACATGCCAGAGAACTCATTGTTTATGATATGCCTACACTGGTATGCTATTAGAAAAAATAATGAAAGAACAAGTAACTCTGAGAATCTTCTAACAGATGATCCACCATTATACGTTGATGCAAAAATTCTGCGCAAACATAAATACGAGGATATTTGATAGCATTTTTGGATGTAGTTTCATTTTTTAAACTATCATCTATGCCAAGGATTAACAACTGACCCATAAAAATTAATTGAACAATTAGAGCAGTGATTAGTCACAACCAATTATGTTTGTATTCTGAAAATTACGGAATCCAAGGGTGAAGAAATATCCATGTAAATATAAAAGACTTTCTTCTTACCTGAAACTAAGAAATGTTGATTTTGTCAAATATTAGATCCAGATGCAATTTTTTCACATTTATTGGCAGTTAAAGGGAAAAAATCTTTTTAACTTTCAACAGCATTAATCCAAAACCATGCATAAGTTTTGTTGTCTCAATAAATAAACATTTTAAAATCTAGGCTAATAAACCAAAAAAAAATTAAAAATTGATTACATTTCAAGATACAACATCAGCCCCAAGAGCATTTTAAAAGATCATTCACAAATCATACCTCAAACTATCTAATCTTCATTTTTCTTCCAAAAATCTATAAAAAGAAATATAGATTTGCATCATTAACCTTAAATACTCTACGTTTAGTTTTTAAAGATTAAATTTTTTTGAATATATTATTATTAGGAGGAGGCACAAAGGTAGTATTATGGCCTTTTTCATTTAGGGTTTCAAAAGTAGCTAGTGATGATGCCTTTTTTGCCCCAATATTTGCAAAGTGATTGTTGATAAGTTCATCATCTTCACAGATACACTCATCAACAATTTCCACTTGTTCGATAAGATGTCCAAGTCCCTTCTCTCTCTTCCTATCAACATACCAGCAAATCTCTTCAGTTACTATGGTTCCACTTAACCCACAAAAAAGGATCATCAATAAATCAACCATGTTGTGCGCCATGGATTTGGCAGGGGTCCGGTTGATGTTAGACCACGAAGTCAAAGGTTGGCAGACGTCGAGAATGCAGTTTGGATGTTGTAAAAAAATTGGTCCATATTTGAAAAAAAATGTGACATTAGGTGATAAAATGAGTTTGCATTGAGTTTTAAAATGGGTCCGAAAAAGGACTTAAAAATTTGGATTTAATGTGGAGGTTATTCATGATGGGGGAGATTTGTTAGATTTGTGAGTAAAAGGTTATTTCCAACGTTGGTCCGAGAGATAGAGAAAAAACCGTTAATGTGTAATTAAGGGTATGAAACCTAATAGTTTAAACTTTTGGATCGGAATTGGATTCCTGAATTACATATTGGGTTTTTAGTTGACTCTTTCGAGACGTTTCCCCCTATCATACACAATAGTAATTAGTTCGCCAATAATCAACATATCCCTTACCATAAATTAATCACAAGAGTAGCTTTACTACTATAAGTCAGACATTGCAAGATATAATCATATAAATATGTTGCAGCATGCTGGGACTGATCCACATCTATGCCATTTTCAAGCAATGGAAGATTTGCTGAACCAGATCATCCACATGCCAGAGAACTCATTGTTTATGATATGCCTACACTGGTATGCTATTAGAAAAAACAATGAAAGAACAAGTAACTCAGAGAATCTTCTAACAGATGATCCACCATTATACGTTGATGCAAAAATTCTGTGCAAACATAAATACGAGGATATTTGATAGCATTTTTGGATGTAGTTTCATTTTTTAAACTATCATATATGCCAGGGATTAACAACTGACCCATCAAAACTAATTGAACAATTAGAGCAGTGATTATTCATAACCAATCATGTTCGTATTCTGAAAATCACCGAATCCAAGGGTGAAAAAATATCCATTTAATTAAAAGAGACTTTCTTCTTACCTAAAACTAAGAAATGTTGATTTTGCCAAATATTAAATTCAGATGCAATTTTTTCACATTTATTGGCAGTTAAAGGGGAAAAAATTCTTTTTAAGTTTTGACAGCATTAATCCAAAAGCATGCATAAGTTTTGTTGTCTCAATAAATAAACATTTTCAAATCTAGGCTAATAAACAAAAAAAAAATTAAAAATTGATTACATTTCAAGATACAACATCAGCCCCAAGAGCACTTTAACAGATCTTTCACAAATCATACATCAAACTGTCTAATCATCATTTTTCTTCCAATAATCTATGAAAAGAAATATAGATTTGCATCATTAACCCTAAATACTCTAAGTTTAATCTATAAAGATTAAATCTTTTAGAATATATTATTATTAAGAGGAGGCAGAAAAATAACATTATTGCCTTTTTCTTTTAGGGCTTCAGAAGCAGCCAATGATGATGCCCTTTTTGAACCAATAATTGCTAAGTGATTGTTGATAAGTTCATCATCTTCACGGATACACTCATCAACAATTTCCTCTTGTTCGATAAGATGTCCAAGTCCCTTCTCTCTCTTCCTATCAACATACCAGCAAATCTCTTTAGTTACTATGATTCCACTTAACCCACCAAAAAGGATCATCAAGAAATCAAGATTTTTGTGCGCCATGGATTAGGCAGGGGTCCGGTTGGTGTTAGACCAATGAGTCAAAGGTTGGCAGACGTCCAAAATGTAGTTTGGACGTTGCAAAAAAGTGGGACCATATTTGAGAAAAAATGTGACATTAAGTGATAAAATGAGTTTGCGTTGAGTTTTAAAATGGGTCCGAAAAAGGACTTGTAAATTTGGATTTAATGTGGAAGTCACTCATGAAGGGGGAGATTTGTTAGATTTGTGTGTAAAAGGTTATTTCCAACGTTGGACCGAGAGATAGAGAAAAAACGATTAATGTGTAGGTAAGGGTCCGAAACCTAATAGTTTAAACTTTTGGATCGCAATTGAATTCTTGAATTACATATTGGGTTTTTTAGTAGACTCTTTCGAGACGTTTCCCCCTATCATACACAATAGTAATTAGTTCGCCAATAATCAACATATCCCTTACCATAAATTAATCACAAGAGTAGCTTTACCACTATAAGTCAGACATTGGAAGATATAATCATATAAATATGTTGCAGCATGCTGGGACTGATCCACATATATGCCATTTTCAAGCAATGGAAGATTTGCTGAACCAGATCATCCACATGCCAGAGAACTCATTGTTTACGATATACCTATACTAGTTGCTACTAGAAAAAACAATGAAAAGAACAAGTAACTCTGAGAATCTTCTAACAGATTATCCACTATTATCCGTTGATGCAAAAATTCTGCGCAAACATAAATACGAGGATATTTGATAGCATTTTTGGATGTAGTTTCATTTTTTAAACTATCATCTATGCCAGGGATTAACAACTGACCCATCAAAACTAATTGAGCAATTAGAGCAATGATTAGTCACAACCAATTATATTCGTATTCTGAAAATTACCGAATCAAAGGGTGAAGAAATATCCATGTAGTTAAAAGAGACTTTCTTCTTACCTGAAACTAAGAAATGTTGATTTTGCTAAATATTATATCCGGATGCAATTTTTTCACATTTATTGGCAATTAAAGGGAAAAAAATCTTTTTAACTTTTGACAGCATTAATCCAAAAGCTAGCATAAGTTTTGTTGTTTCAATAAATAAACATTTTCAAATCTAGGCTAATAAACCAAAAAAAATTACAAATTGATTACATTTCAAGATACAACATCAGCCCCAAAAGCATTTTAAAAGATCATTTACAAATCATACCTCAAACTGTCTAATCATCATTTTTTTCCAAAAATCTATAAAAAGAAATATAGATTTGCATCATTAACCTTAAATACTCAAAGTTTAATCTATAATGATTAAATATTTTTGAATATATTAATATTAGGAGGAGACACAAAAGTAGCATTATGGCCTTTTTCTTTTAGGGCTTCAAAAGTAGCTAGTGATGATGCCCTTTTTGCGTCAATATTTGCTAAGTGATTGTTGATAAGTTCATCATCTTCATAGATACACTCATCAGCAATTTCCTCTTGTTCGATAAGATGTCCAAGTCCCTTCTCTCTCTTCCTGTCAACATACTAGTAAATCTCTTCAGTTACTATGGTTCCACTTAACCCATAAAAAAGGATCATCAAGAAATCAATCACGTTGTGCACCATGGATTTGACAGGGGTCCGGTTCGTGTTAGACCAAGGAGTCAAAGGTTGGCAGACGTTCAGAATGCAATTTGGATATTGTAAAAGAATGGTGCCATATTTAGGAAAAAATTTGACATTAGGTGATAAAATAAGTTTGCCTTGAGTATTAAAATGGGCCCGAAAAAGGACTTGTAAATTTGGGTTTATTGTTGAGGTTACTCATGAATGGTGAAATTTGTTAGATTTGTGAGTAAAGGGCTATTTCCCACATTGGTTCCAGAAATAGAGAAATAGCGGCTAATATATAAGTAAGAGTACGAAACTTAATAGTTTAAACTTTTGGATCGGAATTGGATTCTTGAATTACATATTGGATTTTTTAGTAGACTCTTGCGAGACGTTTCCCCCTATCATACACAATGATAATTCCTTTGCCAATAATCAACATCTCCCTAACCATAAATTAATTACAAGAGTAGCTTTACCACTATAAGTCAGACATTGCAAGATATAATCATATAAATATGTATGCAGCATGCTGGGACTGATCCACATTTATGCCATTTTCAAGCGATGGAAGATTTGCTGAACCAGATCTTTCACATGCCAGAGAACTCATTGTTTATGATATGCCTACACTGGTATGCTATTAGAAAAAACAATGAAAGAACAAGTAACTCTGAGAATCTTCTAACAGAAGATCCACCATTATACGTTGATGCAAAAATTTTGCGCAAACATAAATATGAGGATATTTGATAGCATTTATGGATGTAGTTTCATTTTTTAAACTATCATCTATGCCAAGGATTAACAACTGACCCATAAAAATTAATTGAACAATTAGAGCAGTGATTAGTCACAACCAATTATGTTTGTATTCTGAAAATTACCGAATCCAAGGGTGAAGAAATATCCATGTAGTTAAAAGAGATTTTCTTCTTACTTGAAACTAAGAAATGTTGATTTTGCCAAATATTATATCCGGATGCAATTTTTTCACATTTATTGGCAGTTAAAGGGGAAAAAAATCTTTTTAACTTTTGACAGCATTAATCCAAAATCATGCATAAGTTTTGTTGTCTCAATAAATAAATATTTTCAAATCTAGGCTAATAAACAATAAAAAATTAAAAATTGATTACATTTCAAGATACAACATCAGCCCCAAGAGCACTTTAACAGATCTTTCACAAATCATATCTCAGACTATCTAATCATCATTTTTCTTCCAATAATCTATAAAAAGAAATATAGATTTGCATCATTAACCTTAAATACTCTAAGTTTAATCTATAAAGATTAAATTTTTTTGAATATATTATTATTAGGAGGAGGCAGAAAAGTAACATTATTGTCTTTTTGTTTTAGGGCTTCAAAAGCAGCCAGTGATGATGCCCTTTTTGAACCAATTTTTGCTAAGTGGTTGTTGATAAGTTCATCATCCTCACAGATTCACTCATCAACAATTTCCTCTTGATCGATAAGATGTCCAAGTCCCTTCTCTCTCTTCCTATCAACATACCAGCAAATCTTTTCAGTTACTTTGGTTCCACTTAACCCACCAAAAAGGATCATCAAGAAATCAACCACGTTGTGCACCATAGATTTGGCAAGGGTCCGGTTGATTTTAAACTAAGGAGTCAAAGGTTGGCAGACGTCCAGAATGCAGTTTCGATGTTGTGAAAGAGTGGGGCCATATTTGAAAAAAAAATGTGACCTTAGGTGATGAAATGAGTTTGCGTTGAGTATTAAAATGGGTCCGAAAAGGCCTTGTAAATTTAGATCTAATGTAGAGGTTGCTCATGATGGGGGATATTTGTTAGATTTGTGAGTAAAAGGTTATTTGCAACGTTGGTCCGAGAGATAGATAAAAAATGGTTAATGTTTATGTAAGGGTCTGAAACCTAATAGTTTAAACATTTGGATCGGAATTGATTTGTTGAATTACATATTGGGTTTTTTAGTAGACTCTTTCGTGACGTTTCCCCTATTATACATAATGGTAATTCCATTGTCAATAATCAACATCTACCAAACCATAAATTAATCACAAGAGTAGCTTTACCACTATGAGTCAGACATTGCAAGATATAATCATATAAATATGTATACAGCATGCTGGGACTGATCCACATCTATACCATTTTCAAGCAATGGAAGATTTGCTAGACCAGATCATCTGTATGCCAGAGAACTCATTGTTTACGATATACCTATACTAGTATGCTACTAGAAAAAACAATGAAAAGAACAAGTAACTCTGAGAATCTTCTAACAGATGATCCATCATTATCCGTTGATGCAAAAATTCTGCGCAAACATAAATTTGACGACATTTGATAGCATTTTTTGATGTAGTTTCATTTTTTAAACTATCATCTATGCCAGGGATTAACAACTGACCCATCAAAACTAATTGAGTAATTAGAGCAATGATTAGTCACAACCAATTATGTTCGTATTCTGAAAATTACCGAATCCAAGGGTGAAGAAATATCCATGTAGTTAAAAGAGACTTTCTTCTTACCTGAAACTAAGAAATGTTGATTTTGCCAAATATTAGATCCGGATGCAATTTTTTCACATTTATTGGCAGTTAAAGGGAAAAAAATCTTTTTAACTTTTGACAGCATTAATCCAAAAGCATGCATAAGTTTTGTTGTCTCAATAAATAAACATTTTCAAATCTAGGCTAATAAACAAAAAAAAAAAGTAAAAATTGATTACATTTCAAGATACAACTTCAGCCCTAAGAGCATTTTAACAGATCTTTCACAAATCATACCTCAAACTTTCTAAACATCATTTTTCTTCAAAAAATTTATGAAAAAAAATATTGATTTGCATCATTAACCTTAAATACTCTAAGTTTAATCTATAAAGATTAAATCTTTTTGAATATATTATTTTTAGGAGGAGACACAAAAGTAGCGTTATGGCCTTTTTCTTTTAGGGCTTCAAAAGTAGCTAGTGATGATGCCCTTTTTGCGCCAATATTTGCTAAGTGATTGTTGATAAGTAAATCATTTTCACAGATTCACTCATCAACAATTTCCTCTTGTTCGATAAGATGTCCAAGTTCCTTCTCTCTCTTCCTATCAACATACCAGGAAATCTCTTCAGTTACTTTGGTTCCACTTAACCCACCAAAAAGGATCATCAATAAATCAACCACGTTGTGCGCCATGGATTTGGCAGGGTTCCGATTGGTTTTAGACTAAGGAGTCAAAGGTTGGCAGACGTCCAGAATGCAGTTTCGATGTTGTGAAAGAGTGGGGCCATATTTGGGAAAAAAATGTGACTTTAGGTGACGAAATGAATTTGCGTTGAGTATTAAAATAGGTCCGAAAAAGGCCTTGTAAATTTAGATCTAATGTAGAGGTTACTCGTGAATGGGAAAAGTTGCGTTATATCCCACATTGGTTCTAGAGATAGAGAAAAAGCGGTTAATATGTAAGTAAAAGTCCGAAACTTAATAGTTTAAACTTTTGGATCGGAATTGAATTCTTAAATTACATATTGGATTTTTTAATAGACTCTTTCGAGACGTTTTCCCCTATCATACACAATGCTAATTCCTTTGCCAATAATGAACATCTCCCTAACCATAAATTAATCACAAGAGTAGCTTTACCACTATGAGTCAGACATTGCAAGAAATAATCATATAAATATGTTTACAGCATGCTGGGACTGATCCACATCTATGTCATTTTCAAGCAATAGAAGATCTGCTGAACCCGATCATCCATATGCCAAAAAACTCATTATTTATGATATGCCTACACAGGTATGCTATTACAAAAAATAATGAAAGAACAAGTAACTCTGAGAATCTTCTAACAGATGATCCACCATTATCCGTTGTTGCAAAAATTCTGCGCAAACATAAATACAAGGATATTTGATAGCATTTTTTGATGTAGTTTCATTTTTTAAACTATCATCTATGCCGGGGATTAACAACTGACCCATCAAAACTAATTGAACAATTAGAGCAGCGATTATTCATAACCAATCATGTTCGTATTCTGAAAATCACCAAATCCAAGGGTGAAAAAATATCCATTTAGTTAAAAGAGACTTTCTTCTTACCTAAAACTAAGAAATGTTGACTTTGCCAAATATTAAATCCAGATGTAATTTTTTCACATTTATTGGCAGTTAAAGGGGAAAAAATTCTTTTTAAGTTTTGACAGCATTAATCCAAAAGCATGCATAAGTTTTGTTGTCTCAATAAATAAACATTTTCAAATCTAGGCTAATAAACAAAAAAAAAAAATTAAAAATTGATTACATTTCAAGATACAACATCAACCCCATGAGCACTTTAACAGATCTTTCACAAATCATACATCAAACTGTCTAATCATCATTTTTCTTCCAATAATCTATGAAAGAAATATAGATTTGCATCATTAACCTTAAATACTCTAAGTTTAATTTATAAAGATTAAATCTTTTTGAATATATTATTATTAGGAGGAAGCAGAAAAGTAACATTATTGCCTTTTTCTTTTAGGGCTTCCGAAGCAGCTAGTGATGATGCCCTTTTTGAACCAATATTTGCTAAGTGATTGTTGATAAGTTCATCATCTTCACAGATACACTTATCAACAATTTCCTCCTGTTCGATAAGATGTCCAAGTCCCTTCTCTCTCTTCCTATCAACATACCAGCAAATCTCTTCAGTTACTATGGTTCCAGTTAACCCACCAAAAAGGATCATAAAAAAATCAACCATTTTGTGCGCCATGGATTAGGCAGGGGTCCGGTTGGTGTTAGACCAATGAGTCAAAGGTTGGCAGACGTCCAGAATGCAGTTTGGATGATGTAAAAAAGTGGGACCATATTTGAGAAAAAATGTGACATTAGGTGATAAAATGAGTTTGCGTTGAGTTTTAAAATGGGTCCGAAAAAGGACTTGTAAATTTGGGTTTAATGTGGAGGTTACTCATGAAGGGGGAGATTTGTTAGGTTTGTGAGTAAAGGGTCATTTCCAACGTTGGTCTGATAGACAGAGAAAAAACGGTTAACGTGTAAGTAAGAGTCCGAAACCTAATAGTTTAAACTTTTGGATCGGAATTGGATTCCTGAATTACATATTGGGTTTTTTAGTAGACTATTTCGAGACGTTTCCCCCTATCATACACAAGGGTAATTAGTTTGCCAATAATCAACATATCCATTACCATAAATTAATTACAAGAGTAGCTTTACCACTATGAGTTAGACATTGCAAGATATAATCATATAAATATGTATGCAGCATGCTGGGACTGATCCACATCTATGCCATTTTCAAGCAATGGAAGATTTGCTGAACCAGATCATCCATATGCGAGAGAACTCATTGTTTATGATATACCTATACTAGTATGCTACTAGAAAGAACAATGAAAAGAACAAGTAACTCTGAGAATCTTCTAACAAATGATCCACCATTTTCCGTTGATGCAAAAATTCTGCGCAAACATAAATATGAGGACATTTGATACCATTTTTGGATGTAGTTTCATTTTTTAGACTATCTTCTATGCAGGGATTAGCAACTAATCCATCAAAACTAATTGAGCAATTAGAGCAATGATTAGTCACAACCAATTATGTTCGTATTCTGAAAATTACCGAATCCAAGGGTGAAGAAATATCCATGTAGTTAAAAGAGACTTTCTTCTTACCTGAAACTAAGAAATGTTGATTTAGCCAAATATTAGATCCGGATGCAATTTTTACATATTTATTGGCAGTTAAAGGGAAAAAAATCTTTTTAACTTTTGACAGCACTAATCCAAAAGCATGCATAAGTTTTGTTGTCTTCCTAAATAAACATTTTCAAATCTAGACTAATAAACCAAAAAAATTTGAAAATTGATTATATTTCAAGATACAACATCAGTCCCAAGAGCATTTTAACAGATCATTCACAAATCGTACTTCAAACTGTCTAATCATCATTTTTCTTCTAAAAATTTATAAAAAGAAATATAGATTTGCATCATTAACCTTAAATACTCTAAGTTTAATCTATAAATATTAAATCTTTTTGAATATATTATTATTAGGAGGAGACACAAAAGTAGCATTATGGCATTTTTCTTTTAGGGGTTCAAAAGTAGCTAGCGATGATGCCCTTTTTGCGCCAATATTTGCTAAGTGATTGTTGATAAGTTCATCATCTTCACAGATACACTCATCAGCAATTTCCTCTTGTTCGATAAGATGTCCAAGTCCCTTCTCTCTCTTCCTGTCAACATACTAGTAAATCTATTCAGTTACTATGGTTCCACTTCACCCACCAAAAAGGATCATCAAGAAATCAACCACGTTATGCACAACGGATTTGGCAGGGGTCCGGTTGCTTTTAGACCAAGGAGTTAAAGATTGACAGATATCCAGATTACAGTTTGGATGTTGTAAAAGAGAGGGCCATATTTAGGCAAAAATTTGACATTATGTGATAAAATGAGTTTACGTTGAGTATTAAAATGGGTCCGAAAAGGGACTTGCAAATTTGGGTTTGATGTAGAGGTTACTCATGAATGGAAAAATTTGTTAGATTTGTGAGTAAAGGGTTATTTTCCACATTTGTTTCAGAGATAGAGAAAAAGCGGTTAATATGTAAATAAGAGTCCGAAACTTAATAGTTTAAACTTTTGAATCGGAATTGGATTCCCGAATTACATATTGGATTTTTTAGCAGAATCTTTTGAGACATTTCCCCCTATCATATATAATGGTAATTCCTTGGCCAATAATCAACATCTCCCTAACCATAAATTAATTACAAGAGTAGCTTTACCACTATAAGTTTGACATTGCAAGATATAATCATATAAATATGTATGCAGCATGTTGGGACTGATCCACATCTATACTATTTTCAAGCAATGGAAGATTTGCTGAACCAGATCATCCATATGCCAGAGAACTCATTGTTTATGATATGCCTACACTGATATACTATTAGAAAAAACAATGAAAGAACAAGTAACTCTGAGAATCTTCTAACAGATGATCCACCATTATCTGTTGATGCAAAAATTCTGCGCAAACATAAATATGAGGATATTTGATAGCATTTTTGGATGTTGTTTCATTTTTTAAACTATCATCTATGCCAGGGATTAACAACTGACCCATCAAAACTAATTGAAAAATTAGAGCAGTGATTAGTCATAACCAATTATGTTCGTAATCTGAAAATTACCGAATCCAAGGGTGAAAAAATATCCATTTAGTTAAAAGAGATTTCTTCTTACCTGAAACTAAGAAATGTTGATTTTGCCAAATATTAGATCCGGATGCAATTTTTCCACATTTATTGGCAGTTAAAGGGGGAAAAAAACTTTTTAACTTTTGATAGCATTAATCCAAAAGCATGCATAAGTTTTGCTGTCTCAATAAATAAATATTTTCAAATCTAGGCTAATAAACAAAAAAAAATTAAAAATTGATTACATTTCGAGATACAACATCAGCCCCAAGAGCACTTTAACAGATCTTTCACAAATCATAACTCAAACTGTCTAATCATCATTTTTCTTCCAATAATCTATAAAAAGAAATATAGATTTGCATCATTAACCTTAAATACTCTAAGTTTAATCTATAAAGATTAAATCTTTTTGAATATATTATTATTAGGAGGAGGCAGAAAAGTAGCATTATTGCCTTTTTCTTTTAGGGCTTCATAAGCAGCCAATGATGATGCCTTTTTTGAACCAATATTTGCCAAGTGATTGTTGATAAGTTCATCATTTTCACAGATTCACTCATCAACAATTTACTCTTGTTCGATAAGATGTCCAAGTCCCTTCTCTCTCTTCCTATCAACATACCAGCAAATCTCTTCAGTTACGATGATTCCACTTAACCCACAAAAATGGTTCATCAAGAAATCAACCTTGTTGTGCGCCATGGATTTGGCAGGGGTCCAGTTGGTGTTAAACCACGAAATCAAAGGTTGGCAGACGTCGAGAATGCAGTTTAGATGTTGTAAAAAAGTGGGTCCATATTTGAGAAAAAATGTGACATTAGGTGATAAAATGAGTTTGCGTTGAATTTTAAAATGGGTCCGAAAAAAGACTTGTAAATTTGGGTTTAATGTGGAGGTTACTCATGAAGGAAAAAATTTGTTAAATTTGTGAGTAAAGAGTTATTTCCCACGTTGGTTCTAGAGATAGAGAAAAAGCGGCTAATATGTAAGTAAGAATCCGAAACTTAGTAGTTTAAACTTTTGGATCTGAATTGGATTCTTAAATTACATCTTACGTTTTTTAGTAGACTTTTTCCAGGCGTTTCCCCATATCATACACAATAATAATTCCTTTGCCAATAATCAACATCTCCCTAACCATAAATTAATCACAAGAGTAGCTTTACCACTATAAGTTAGACATTGCAAGATATAATCATATAAATATGTATGCAGCATACTGGGACTGATCCACATCTATGTCATTTTCAAGCAATGGAAGATTTGCTGAATCAGATCATCCATATGCCAGAGAACTTATTGTTTATGATATCCCTACACTGGTATGCTATTAGAAAAAATAATGAAAGAACAAGTAATTCTGAGAATCTTCTAATAGATGATCACCATTATTCGTTGATCCAAAAATTCTGCGCAAACATAAATACGAGGATATTTGATAGCATTTTTCGATGTAGTTTCATGTTTTAAACTATCATCTATGCCAAGGATTAACAACTGACCCATCAAAACTAATTGAAAAATTAGAGCAGTGATTAGTCATAACCAATTATGTTCGTAATCTGAAAATTACCGAATCCAAGGGTGAAAAAATATCCATTTAGTTAAAAGAGACTTCTTCTTACCTGAAACTAAGAAATGTTGATTTTGCCAAATATTAGATCCGGATGCAATTTTTCCACATTTATTGGCAGTTAAAGGGGGAAAAAAACTTTTTAACTTTTGACAGCATTAATCCAAAAGCATGCATAAGTTTTGCTGTCTCAATAAATAAATATTTTCAAATCTAGGCTAATAAACAAAAAAATTAAAAATTGATTACATTTCGAGATACAACATCAGCCCCAAGAGCACTTTAACAGATCTTTCACAAATCATACCTCAAACTGTCTAATCATCATTTTTCTTCCAATAATCTATAAAAAGAAATATAGATTTGCATCATTAACCTTAAATACTCTGAGTTTATTCTATAAAGTTTAAATCTTTTTGAATATATTATTATTAGGAGAAGGCACAAAAGTAGCATTATTGCCTTTTTCTTTCAGGACTTCAAAAGCAGCCAGTGATGATGCCCTTTTTGAACCAATATTTGCTATTTGATTGTTGATAAGTTCATCATTTTCACAGCTTCACTCATCAACAATGTCCTCTTGTTCGATAAGATGTCCAAGTCCCTTCTCTCTCTTCCTATCAACATACCAGCAAATCTCTCCAGTTACGATGGTTCCACTTAACCCACCAAAAAGGATCATCAAGAAATCAACCATGTTGTGCGCCATGGATTTGGCAGGGGTCCGGTTGGTGTTAGACCACAAAGTCAAAGGTTGGCAGACGTCCAGAATGCAGTTTTGATGTTGTAAAAAAGTGGGTCCATATTTGAGAAAAAATGTGACATTAGGTGATAAAATGAGTTTGCATTGAGTATTAAAATGGGTCCGAAAAAGGACTTGTAAATTTGGGTTAATTTAGAGGTTATTCATGAATGGAAAAATTTGTTAGGTTTGTGAGTAAAGAGTTATTTCCCACATTGGTTTTAGAAATAGAGAAAAAGCGGTTAATCTATAAGTAAGCGTTCGAAACCTAATAGTTTAAACTTTTGGATCGGAATTGGATTCTTGAATTACATATTGGATTTTTTAGTAGACTCTTACGATACGTTTCCCCCTATCATATACAATGGTAATTCCTTTGCCAATAATCAATATCTCCCTAACCATAAATTAATCACAAGAGTAGTTTTACCACTATAAGTCAGACATTGCAAGATATAATCATATAAATATGTATGCAGCATGCTGGGACTGATCCACATCTATGCCATTTTCAAGCGATGGAAGATTTGCTGAACCAGATCTTTCACATGCCAGAGAACTCATTGTTTATGATATGCCTACACTGGTATGCTATTAGAAAAAACAATGAAAGAACAAGTAACTCTGAGAATCTTCTAACAGATGATCCACCTTAATCCGTTGATGTAAAAATTATCCACAAACCTAAATATGAGGACATTTGATAGCATTTTTGGATATAGTTTCATTTTTTAAACTATCATCTATGTCAGGGATTAACAACTGACCTATCCAAACTAATTGAACAATTAGAGCAATGATTAGTCACAACCAATTATGTTCGTATTCTGAAAATTATCGAATCCAAGGATGAAGAAATATCCATGTAGTTGAAAGAGACTTTCTTCTTACCCGAAACTAAGAAATGTTGATTTTGCCAAATATTAGATCCGGATACGATTTTACGACATTTATTGGCAATTAAGGGGGAAAACATCTAACTTAACTTTTGACAACATTAATCCAAAAGCATGCATATGTTTTGTTGTCTCAATAAATAAACACTTTCAAATCTAGGCGAATAAAAAAAAGTAAAAATTTATTACATTTCAAGAAACAATCTCAACCCCAAGAGCACTTTAGCAGATCTATCACAAATCATATCTCAAATTGTCTAATCATCATTTTTCCTCCAAAAATCTATAAAAAGAAATATAGATTTGCATCATTAACCTTAAATACTCTAAATTTAATCTATAAAGATTAAATCTTTTTGAATATATTATTATCAGGAGGAGGCACAAAAGTAGCATTATGGCCTTTTTTTTTTTAAGGCTTCAAAAGCAGCCAGTGAAGATGCCCTTTTTGAGCCAATATTTGCTAAATTATTGTTGATAAGTTCATCATCTTCACAGATTCACTCATCAACAATTTCCTCTTGTTCGATAAGATGTTCAAGTCCCTTCTCTCTCTTCCTATCAACATACCAGCAAATCTCTTCAGTTACTATAGTTCCACTTAACCCACCAAATAGGATCATCAAGAAATCAACCCTGTTGTGCGTCATAGATTTGACAGGGGTCCGGTTGATTTTAGACCAAGGAATCAATGGCTAGCAGACGTCCAGAATGCAGTTTGGATGTTGAAAAAGAGTGGGTCCATATTTGGGAGAAAATATGACAATAGCTGATAAATTGAGTTTGCGTTGAGTATTAAAATAGGTCCGAAATAGGACTTGGAAATTTGGATTTAATGTGGAGGTTACTCATGAAGAGGAAAATTTGTTAGCTTTGTGCGTAAAGGGTTATTTTCCACATTGGTTCTAGAGAAAGAGAAAATGCGGTTAATATGTAAGTAAGGGTTCGAAACCTAATTGTTTAAACTTTTGGATCGCAATTGGATTCTTGAATTACATATTGGGTTTTTTAGTAGACTCTTTCGAGACGTTTCTCCCTATCATACACAATGGTAATTCCTTTGCCAATAATCAAAATCTCCCTAACCATAAATTAATCACAAGAGTAGCTTTACCACTATAAGTCAAACATTGCAAGATATAATCATATAAATATGTATGCAGCATGCTGGGACTGATCCACATCTATGCCATTTTCAAACAATGGAAGATTTGCTGAACCAGATCATCCATATGCCAGAGAACTCATTGTTTATGATATGCCTACACTAGTATGCTATTAGAAAAAACAATGAAAAGAACAAGTAACTCTGAGAATCTTCTAACAGATGATCCACCATTATCCGTTGATGCAAAAATTCTGCGCAAACATAAATATTAGGACATTTGATAGTATTTTTGGATGTAGTTTCATTTTTTAAACTATCATCTATGCCAGGGATTAACAACTGACCCATCAAAACTAATTGAGTAATTAGAACAATGATTAGTCACAACCAATTATGTTCGTATTCTGAAAATTACCGAATCAAAGGGTGAAGAAATATCCATGTAGTTAAAAGAGACTTTCTTCTTACCTGAAACTAAGAAATGTTGATTTTGCCAAATATTAGATCCGGATGCAATTTTTCAACATTTATTGGCAGTTAAAGGGGAAAAATTCTTTTTAGCTTTTGACAGCATTAATCCAAAAGCATGCATAAGTTTTGTTGTCTCAATAAATAAACACTTTCAAATCTAGGCTAATAAACAAAAAAAAAAAGTAAAAATTGATTACATTTCAAGGTACAACATCAGCCCCATGAGCACTTTAACAGATCTATCACAAATCATACCTCAAACTGTCTAATCATCATTTTTCTTCCAAAAATCTATAAAAAGAAATATAGATTTGCATCATTAACCTTAAATATTCTAAGTTTAATCTATAAAGATTAAATTTTTTTGAATATATTATTATCAGGAGGAGGCACAAAAGTAGCATTATGGCCTTTTTCTTTTAGGGTTTCAAAAGCAGCCAGTGATAATGCCTTTTTTGCACCAATATTTGCTAAGTGATTATTGATAAGTTCACCATCTTCACAGATTCACTTATCAACAATTTTCTCTTATTCGATAAGATGTCCAAGTCCATTTTCTCTCTTCCTATCAACATACCAGCAAATCTCTTCAGTTACTATGGTTCCACTTAACCCACCAAGAAGGATTATCAAGAAATCAACCATGTTGTTGTTGTTGCTGCTGCCATTCTTGTGGGCATTTCCCCTCTTAACTATTGAGGCCGTGGAGGAAAAGAATGTTCAGGAATGAGTTCTCATAATTGTGTGTATTATGCGTGAAGAGGAAATGAGGCTGACGGTGAGCTTTAATGGAAAAGTAGCAGACGGGATCCTCTTTCCATTATGTTTGTTTACTTTTATGTTCAATGCAAAACTACGTAATTCCACTTACTAACACTACTTATATGGCACATAATAAAACTTCAGACATTTGGCTGCCATACGCTTCTTCTTCTTCTTCTTTGTTTTTTTTTTCCAAAAACACTATTTAACTTAGGTTACTACAATCACAGTTTTCTATTTTTATCCCGATCCTTGTAAAAGTTGTCTCACCATCTGTTTGATATTATGTCTCTAAGAAATTCTCATAACTTGCCTTATTCTTTTCCATGAAGTTTTTTTTTTCTGAACATACTCATAAAGAAATGTTCAATCTCAAGACAAAATAAAGACAATTGATATATTATCAAATCTTATTTATAACTCATAATATAACAACTAGTTTGACGAGTTAGGTTGAATATGAACATTTGTTTAAGTGCTTATTATAAACAATAAAAAGAAAAATATTTAGGGGATAAGAAGCAATTGTATAGATGAACATTATTTTTTCTTACCATCGACAAAAGAAGTCGCAAATCTTCTTGACACTCAAGTCTCTTGCTTAATAATAACGTTCCCAAAATTGTTTGCTTTCACTTACACTAGAAAGAAAAATAATTATTTTGTTGAAGAACTTCCTTCATCTTCTAGGCTGAAAACGATAGCAACAGGTTTTGGGAATTGTAACGGTAGCAATAGAGTTTTGGAAATTGTAACTAAGTTGTGTAAATAGAGGAAACCAAAAAAAATGAAGAAGAAGCATAAAGCAGCCAAACGTTTATGTGCCACATCAACAGTATTAAGAAGTGGAACAATGTAGTTTTGCATTGGACAGGAAAGTGGATAGACATAATGGATAGAGGATCTGTCTGCTGTCCCGTTGCTAATTGAAGTAGTGAAAAGCAAAAAATTTGTTACATCGTTTGAACTTAGATCACAGAACAAATCACCAATCAAGGAACTTCCTATATTCTGTGATTCAGTTTGCTCTGTCATTGTTTCAAGAACTCAACAAGAAGAAATAATAAAATATTAAAATATGAGGAAATAATAAAAAGTTAAGATATGGAGAAACAAGTAAGAAGGATCATTGCTCTAATATCATGTCAAAAAGTGGCATTTTATTTTTTTGATTCTCGAGTGTCATGTACAATAGGGAATATATACAAAGGCAAATTACAGACTTCTAGTCTAACGTACTAGAATATATACAAAGGCAAATTACAGACTTTTAGCCTAACGTACTAGAATACTATGTTAATTCTATCTTTACCATACAACTAACTAGTTCTATCTTTGAATACAAAAACTAATTCTATCGTAATCATACAGCAGTTACAGGGGATAGCAAAACAATAGGAGAGACAAAGATAATAAAAGTAATATACACTAACAAGTTCCATTCATAAGAATGCAGAACACGATTAGCAATTTTTATATTTTACATATAACTATGTCATAAATCATCCGTTTCTTAAACAAAATAGTGCAACTGACGCACCAGCTATGCTGGTCACGACAATCTTAGATGTTGATCAACTAGCCACAAGCTGTAACAAAACTAAATTAATTACAATAAGTATTTCTACACTAAACTGAACTACAGTTAATAATTTTGTAAAAAATGAGGAAGGAGAAAGCAAAAAGAGGAAAGTGGAAGCATCAAATGTGTGACGCCCGAAAGAAGAAGAAAAGGAAAAAATTCTAGTGAACAGTGATTTTTGGAGAATCCGGCCGGACACCTGGCCGGATTGGCTTGAGGTTTTGAAAAAAATTGGATTTTGCCACTGCCTTGAATCCGGCCAGATTCTGGCCGGATTGTGACGTGGCACCTTAGCAGCCAGGTTTGACCGGCTGTTTTCCAACACTCTTATCTTGCTTTTGGCAGATATTTTCCCTCATTTCCTTCCTTGGCTTGGCCGGCTGTTTTGAGAGAGAAAACAAGAGAGACTTTTTCATTTTTTCTAGCTTCCAATCTTGATCAAATCTTGAGATTTCACCAATGATCTTGCAAAATACTCCATAGAAGTTGTTGTCTAAGGAAGTTGGAAGGAGTTGGTGGAGTGATTTTGGAAGGGCAAGCTCTAAGCTACCATTTTCTTGAGGTTTCAAGGTAATCTTTGCTAGAAATCCCTCTCTACTAGTAATACTAGCATATTTGTGATTTAGAGTTGTAAATAGGTAGCTTTATTAGAATATTTCAGGGGTTGAAGTAGTTCTATGATGAATTTCAATTTTATGATGAAATTTCTGCTCTCATGTGATGTTTTGAGGATTGTCCATGTTTTGATAGTTTTATTATGAGAAATATTCAAGGTTGATAGGCTAGTATATTTTGCCTAAAGAGATTCCAGCTTTTGTGCATCAATTTCAGTTCGAGGGTTTCCAATTTGGGGCTTAAATGTGATTAGTTTTGGAGCTATCAACTGGCTCAAATTAAAGGGGTATTGTGGCCTAATTAGATGTGTGGTATATCTTATGATTCGTATGTGTAATTGTGGTTATTTGCAAAGGTTAGTTAGAAGTGTAATTTCAGGTTTACCTTGTTTCTGGACTCAACTTGGACTGCAAAATTCTCCATGTTTTAGATTGAACCAGCTGTTGGACAAAACATGAAAGTTGTAGATATGTGAGTTATCTATCTACCTGAAAAATTTCAGATCGATTGGAGTACTGTATCTTGTAAAATGACCGAAATACCCCTAACTGCCCTTAAACCCTGTTTCACAGACAGTTTCCATTTTTCTCTAATATTTTGATTTTTGACCAGAAAATGTATGATTTGGCTTTGGAGGTCTTCATAAGAAATGTTGGTATATGTCTTAGCTTCGTAACGCCATAAGATTCGTTTCAATCGGATAAGTGTAGCTTCAATTGTGATTAAAATGGAAAAAGGTGATAGGAACTTGATGCTTTTAGAATTGCTTTTGTTTGCCATGATATTTGTAATCTAGGGCTTGGACTTGATCAAGGCAATGATCTATGATGGATGGATCATGAGCTGTGGTTGGTGAGTGATCCCCAAACTATTTCCAAAGTTACTTATGAACTGTTTCTTGCATTGTTTACTCGCTTGCATATCATGAGTGCTTGCATGTGGACCATGACATTTTGGCTCAAATGAGTACTTGGAATTCGTGTGCTAAGAACCAACGTCTCCACCACTATTTACCTGAAGCATTGATGGCTCCCTATTACTATTTGATTGTTCATTGATCTGTTTGAGTGTTGGAGTTCGAAGTACGAGAATTTCACTGGCTCACAAGAGCAATAAACTTTCATTTGATCACTGAGTCATGCCATCATCTAAATGCATTGCTGTGAAATGTACTTGATTCTTGATTTTTACTGGTCACTCGCTGAGCTTCTAGCTCATCCCAAAAATAATTTTCTCCCCACAGGGCTCGAGGCAAAAGGAAGTACTGGTGTTACGTTATTTGTGTGATTGGATGGAATATCTCTTGTACAGTTTGAATTTAGTTGTTCTTGTGTAATAGTTGGGATTGTTTGAATGTTTGGAATTGAACGAATGTATGTGTACATTCTACGTTTGGGAATTAGTATTTGCTTCGTTATGATATGTAAATTCATGGAGATTTTGATGTAATATTTGAGATGTGCATTGTAATTTAATTAAGGACTGTAGTGAGTGAGTGAGTCCTGGCGAGAGTTGGGCAGGCGGTCCGCCGAACCTTTGGTTCGCCTTAGGGGGAGGTGGGGCTGTCACAAAATGTGCTAAGACAATGCTAAGGTCATCTTTGTCCTAGATAAGTACTGCAAGCTCCATAGTCCATATTATACCATCCAAAGCAACTAGGTGGCATGGAATGTCATCTTGAGCATAATTCTACTACTACTCAAGAGTATTTTTGCTGACGGTGTAAATGGAGAGATGTAAACTAGATGAAGCTATGGGTGTCAAATTGGAGTTGAGGCTGACGGTGTCAAGTTAAGGAAGGATAAGTGGGTCAAGCGACAACAAGAGGAGTAGTGAATGGCGAAAATATAAGGATTTAGGGTTCCCTCGTAGTACCTCCTTTTTCATTTAAAGGTCAGTTAAAATGTTTTAAAAAAAATGGAAAAAACGGTTATAACCGATTTTGCATTGACAATTTAAAGCGGTTTTCTGACTGGGTTTGAAAGATATATTTGAACAAAAAAAAAAAAGAATTCTCACCGGTTTAACACAGTTTTTTATGGAGTTGACCAAGATTGAATTAGTAAGTTTTTTAAGGAAAATCAGACCGAATACCTAATTGGTTCTGGATTCAATGGTCGAACCTGCCAGAATTGAAAAAACTACTTGTTCCCTAAACTTTTCGTGCACTTCAAAAATAAAAATAATAAGGTTTTGAGAAAATAAAATATTTTAGATGAATATCCAGTCATTTCCACTTCTTTTACAAAACCATACCTTTTATTTATTGACATCCTATACATATATTAAAAGCACTTTGCAGCTGACTTTTAGGAAAACTTCATCTGACGTCTAGAGAGGTAAATATGCAAGAAGAAAAGTGTAATGCAAATGGTTAAGTACAAAGTACAACATGGTCATGCATGCTTCAATATGTTGTTACGATAGTGCCCTTTTAAATGTGGGTGTGGTAGATTGTTGGAAATTTGTCGGAAGAGAGTGTAATTAGTGCAAATAGAAAAATGTCATCAATTAAAATCAATGATTGGGACATGTTTGAGACGGTACTAATATGTGAGAACTATCAAGTATTATTATCTTATGGAACTTGCTCCATTGTCCATAAAGTTGCCATTTCAAAAGGTCAATTTCTAAGGTATTTCACGCTAATTAAGCATGTAGGAATTGTTAAGACACCTTTTGTTTTGCTTTCTTCCACTGTCTTCTTAGAAATTTGTTAATTGCTACCTCAATAACTCTTTCACCACACAGGTACTAACTTCACAGGTATTAAGAGTGTGAGGGATCTCCCCCTAGTTATAAGAAACAAAAAAAGGAAATCAGCTACTACTGCTTTTTTATGAGTTTATCTACTATTTGATGATTTCCTCTGTATTTCCTTACACATTAACAACCAAAAATAATGTAGAAATGCAATAATATATCGCTCTACAACTAAAAATTTCTAAATTTAGAAATGCAATTTAGAAGTACAACCAAAATTTTAGAAATGTTCAACTATGAATAAAATATCGATCGCTCTACTACTAACGCCAATTGATTTATTTATTTTTTCTTTTTTTGGGGACAATTGAACAGCCAACATAACAATAAAACATTCATCTCTGCAGCCGAGTGTCCCAAGATGGCAATGCAATTGAATTACATTCCTAGAGCCGCCAATTTTTTCATCATAATTGGTGGGAACTCAAATTATCAACACAACTAACTGGATCGAGAGCTACTCAAAAAATTCAAAATTCCCCACTCGGTAAGCTAGGAAATCATTTCAAAATTCAGTAAGCATCTAATCTCAAAGAGCCCCGCGGGATAGCTCGGCCGGTCGTGTAGTCCTTTTTTAAGGCATTGATCAGTGTTCGAGTTCCATGATTATCGTGCTCGGAGTGGATTGAGGCGTCCTCTCCCGGACCGCAGTGGATTCGGCCCAGATACCCCCATGTCATCAAAATAATAATAATAATAATAATCTCCAAGATCAAGACGCAGCAACGAGTTGACCACGCCATTTCCTTCCAATTCATTACTCTTTTATTCAACTCTCTAATTTATACAACACAGATATACCGTGACACAGTCGTGCATGTAAACGTTTTAAGAGCAGTGACACAAATTTGCCTCACCATTTATAGTTACTGGGGACATTTGTTTCGCAGTTTACCTTCAGCTAATTTCTCTGAAATTATTAAATCTATGAGAATTCACATTGGTTCAAGCTTTTTTTTTTTTTTTGAGAAAAATACTTTATAGGTAGAATAGATAGTGAGGCAAAAGCCAAATCAATGTAAAGTATCTAGTCTTTTGCATAATGTTGTAAAAAGAGTGAGAAAATATTCAATCTGGTGTTAGTTCCAAAATTTCATTTTACATTACGTATATTTTAACTTAGACTTCAATCTTCATATCCTTTGTGCGACTTAATTGAGAATAGATCTTCTCCAAAGCAAACAAGAATAGTGGAAAAAAAATAAACATGAAGAGTAAATAAGCATTGCCATAAAACGTGAACTTTTAATGAAAAGTATATTATCTCAAGGTACAAAAATCTTGCAGTAAATAAAGACAAGTTTTAACATTCTAGAAAAGAATAGATCGAGAGAACTTGATCTATCAAATAGTTCCTTTAGACCTTCCTTCCACATATGGGTCTTTAATGTCTTGCATATGAAGTGTTTAAAACTTCGAAGTTTACGAAGGGATGCAATGAAAGAAGCCATATATATATATATATATATACTCGTTTGGAGTGCATGCAACTTAATTCGGATCTAACCATTGGTTCAGGCGCAGAAGTAATATACAATAATTTCTAGTGCCTTAGAATCTGTCCTTTCTAGTTTATTTTTCCATTGCAGGATTAGAAGCAATAGGGTAAAGCCTGTCGGTGCACATTATTGCATGTGATGTGATTGCATGGGAATAATAATAGTTGAAGGGTTTATTGTAAAGATTAAGGGTCATACGTAGGTGTAGATTAGCTGCGAAGCAATGAACATACAAGTTTGGAAAGCCTTCGTGCAAGCCTCATTTTAGTCACTACCATTCAGTCTATTATTCGTGGAACGGAAATTTGCTTCTTCAAACCGCGTTGCTGTTAGTCCATTCATTCTAGTGTTGAAATATGCAATTGCAAGAAGACCCAACTATCTGTATTTTAGTTCAACTCTTTGCCTAACAAAACAAGTAAAGTAAAAAATCACCTTCGCCCATGACCAAAAGTTTATATACTTGGTCAATCAACTTTTGAATTCATCAGTACTAGCTAGTACCAGTTTTTAAGTTCTTTTTTATCTACCAAAGTTGTACTGTACATCATCATTGTTGCGTTGGCCAATGAACAACAGGTGGAATTACAGCTAACGTAGACTTCTTCTAATTGTCCTTTGCCGGCTACTAAGTTCTCACTCGCCCCACTTGGGCTGCTGTGATACATATGATATGATATTCATAAGATTAAAGTTATGGGTGCTAAGCATTTATAAAGCACTTAAAGTGTAGGCTGTACTCTTTATTTTTTTTTTTTTTTTTTTTTTGGTTGTACACTTCTGTTATACTATATGTTATTTGCTCCATGTTAGCTAGTCTGGCCAGAACTAATACCCGCCTACATTTGAATTTTGAGAAATTAAGCCCAGAAAAATGTTCAACTTAATTACTAATTAATTCCTAGATGTCATAACAAATTAAATTGTCTATAAATGACTAAGCTGTTAAAAATTGGACCCCCAAACAAATTTACAGTGGACACGGATACTGGAAATACTATGCATCACAAAAGAATTCTAGAAGCATATAATGTTTGGATTAATAGTAGAATGCTTTGTCAAAACAGATGGTTTAGGTTGTGTTTGGATTGCATTTTCGAGAATTTTTTATAAAAAAATTATTGTAGCGATTTGATGTATGTGAGAAAAAACGGTAATAGAAAAATGTGATTACGAAAAATGATGTAATTTTTCAGCGAAAAATGACTGTCCAAACAAGGCGGACTATTTAATAGTATTTGTTATTGCATACCACCGACTGAAACTTGCACGTACTTAGAGATGCGCCGAAATTAGCGGATATAACCCTTACCAGAAAATGACTAATAACAGTAATTTGCTAAGGAAAACTAGCTATCTAAAACAATTACATAGTAATACCTGACCCTACAACCAATGGCGCTTTGGACTTCGCTTTTTACGCTGTAATTATTTGCCAATAAAGAAAACTACACACCAAAAATAAAAATAAGTTTTTCTGAATTTCTATTCGAAAAAGAAAATGATACAAGACAACCTTAGGTTTTGTTTGGATTATTTTTTTTAGATTTTTTTGTAAAAAAATTATTCTAATAATTTGATATATTTGAAGTAAAAATGTGATTGAACAATATATCTACGGAAAACGTAACAATTTTTCTTTGCAATCCAAACACATCCATTAATGTTTTTTGACAAAACTATTTTTCAACAAATAATTTCTCTATTCAGCTTTTAAAAATAAAAAATGAAAATAAAAGAACTAGTACTGACCGTTTCTTCCCAACCCTCCTTGAAACACCCAATCAAGACGCGACACAATCTAATTCTGACCAATGACTACTTCTATTCCTATTCCCATTCTGGTCATAAATCAATCAATTTTTTCCCTAACGTTTTATTAACAGTCTATAAAAGAGACCAAGACCCTTATTTTTCTGACCTAGACCTGAAACGCTCCAAAATCCCTGCCTTCAAGTTCGAAGTTCTAATTCTATTCTTTCCCCCAGCGTCGATAGAGTTTAGAGCTACCAACAATGGCAGGAGTCAGCCCAACTCCATTGCTGAAAGATGAGCTTGATATAGTCATCCCAACAATCCGGAATTTGGATTTCTTGGAGATGTGGAGGCCATTTTTTCAGCCATACCATCTCATCATCGTTCAAGATGGAGACCCTTCAAAAACCATCAAGGTCCCAGAAGGCTTTGATTATGAGCTCTATAATAGGAATGATATCAACAGAATTCTGGGTCCTAAGGCCTCTTGCATCTCCTTTAAGGACTCTGCTTGTAGGTGCTTTGGGTACATGGTGTCTAAGAAGAAGTACATCTATACAATTGATGATGACTGCTTCGTAAGTCAATTTTCTTTTTGTACCTTTTTTCTGTATTTTGATGATTTTTACAAGTGCCCTTTTGTTGTTGCGGTGTAAAGATCGGAGCTTGATTTGTTTTGAGGCGTCAATTTTTTTTCTTTTTTGATTTAAAATCCCGCTGAATTTTCAGGATTTAGATGGGTGGAATAGCCTTTTTCTATACTTTTTTTAATTTAATTTTTTGTTTTTGGATCGTGGACAATTGAGATTTTGTATGCTGTATATTCAGATTGGTTTGTCAACAAAATTCAAGTTTGAATTTTTATGACGAATTTGCTATGATCTTGCTCATTGATAGGTTTTCGTGTTGTTTTTGTTGCAAATTTGAATTTTCCGTGCTTGCAAGTCAATTTTTAGGAAAATTAAAATGTAAGTTTCTGTGTGTGTCCGTGGTGTTTTATTTTCTGTGTCATCTTCGCTGATCCGCGTGACTTGTGTACGAAAGGATCCTGCAATTGAAAATGTTGCTTCTCCCTGCAAGTTAGAAAGAAGTTCAGAGATTCTGTTGTTTCCTGATTACAAGTATAAATTTGTGATCGATCTGCTTGATGCTATCTTCCTGCGGGAGAATGGTTTTTGCCGATATTTATTGCTAAAAACGGAACAGTTTTTTATGGATCTGCTATATGGATATTTTGTCCGCCAGATCTAATAAAGGACTTGGATATTTTCTAATTGTAATTTTGCTACTTAGATTCCTAAAGAAGAGTATAACCACCAGATAATTATTTTGAGCAGCTTTTGACGGTTGGGTGAGCGAATAACAAAGGCCCAGAGATCTAATCTGTGATTTGCTATCATATGGTCCCATTATGCAATGATGAAACTCCTTTTCAATGGCCTTGTCATAGGCCCTTCAAAAAGGCTCCTTTCAAGTTGGACTGCAAAATGTCATATTATGAGAATAGCAGTTTGTCAGTTTTCCTTCCTACCATGTTTAGTTTTTGAAGTTCTTGTCAGTTGCATCTATTAATTCGAGTTTTGCTTTTTGCTGTTGTTTTCCTGTTTTTTGAATGGAGAATGTTACACAATGTCATCATTGTTTCGGATATGATATCTTGAAAGTGAAATGCTTAGTTTCAAGTTGTGTTGGCCGATCATTTACCTTTTCAGCATTTACAGTTGTTGAAGCATGCCCGATCATTGTAATTTTCTAAAACCTTCTTCCATCACAATGAACAGGTTGCTAAAGACCCATCTGGCAAGGATATCAATGCCCTTGAGCAGCACATAAAAAATATTTTGAGTCCTGCTACTCCATATTTTTTCAATACTCTTTATGATCCATACAGAGATGGCGCAGACTTTGTGCGTGGCTACCCTTTCAGTCTTCGTGAGGGTGTTCCAACAGCTGTTTCTCATGGCCTTTGGCTTAATATTCCTGATTATGATGCACCCACACAGCTTGTTAAGCCACGTGAGAGGAATACCAGGTATGTGAATCATTTATGTGGCTCATGAAAAGCTTGCATCCAAACTTCTTGTTTCACGCCTAATGAGCGTTCACCTTTGCAGATATGTGGATGCAGTCATGACAATTCCGAAGGGTACTTTATTCCCCATGTGTGGTATGAATTTGGCATTCAATCGTGAGCTGATTGGACCTGCAATGTACTTTGGGCTCATGGGTGATGGCCAACCCATTGGTCGCTACGATGATATGTGGGCTGGCTGGTGTACTAAGGTACAAAGGAGCCCTGTACCTTAATTTATTTTGAGGATCATTTTTTTTTCCTTTCTTCTATTATAACACGCCATCCGAGTTGACATTTTGATATCAAGAGCTTATACAATTTTGGAAAGCTGGTCAGGAGATGTTTCATTCAGTTTTGATCAGATGTCACACATTCTGTTGCTACATTTAGGGATTAGAACTAAATTATTATCCAATGACACCTTTAATGCTCAGAGGAAGCATCATCTTCTTTGTTTAACCACTTGCTTTCTGAGTCCTATAGCTTGGACTAGCATGCATCTGGGTATTTACTTCCTGGGCACATTTGAACTATGTTGTTTCCTTTTGGACATCTTAAACCACCACGAAACTTAATGTGCACTACAATATTAAGCGGGGAGAATAGAATGAACTGTATTCTGATAGATATCTCTCGTGATCCTAGTTTTTGCTTTTGCTTGAACACAGTAACTTCAATAAATCAGCACCCTCAAAGTCATAATATTTGGACAAATTTTTTTTTTAGAAAATGTAATTGCCTTGTGATTGCTAGTGAAATTATCTTTGACATTCTTAATAAAGCATGACCGTAATAATGCATTGTCAAATTGCAGGTTATATGTGACCATCTGGGTCTGGGGATCAAGACTGGTCTGCCCTACATATGGCACAGCAAGGCAAGCAATCCTTTTGTTAATCTGAAGAAAGAGTACAAGGGTATCTACTGGCAGGAAGAGATAATCCCCTTTTTCCAGGCTGTCTCCCTGCCTAAGGAATGCACAACTGTCCAGCAGTGCTACACTGAACTTGCCAAGCAGGTCAAGGCTAAGCTTGCCAATGTCGACCCCTACTTCACCAAGTTGGCAGATGCCATGGTGACATGGATTGAAGCCTGGGATGAGCTCAACCCTTCAGGCGAAGCTCCAGCCAAGACATCCAATGTCAAAGCTAAATAATTTCCATTTAGCCAACCTACTAGTTACTTTAATATTTTTGTGGCCTTCTCTCTTTTAGTTGACTTTTAACGATGAGTTGGCCCCCATTTAGTTCCTTTCCCTCCTTTGATAGTTTGGAGTTTCAATTTCGTTGAGATTGTATTCAACATTGCGGAATGGTATACTTTATTTATAGCCCTCGCTTTCTTTCCGTAATTCATTATGTAACCTTTATTATTTATTAGTGGTAATATTCAAATTAAGGTTTCAGACGTTATTTATTACGTTAACCAACCGGCCTTTGTTTTCTTTCCATAGAATGAATCGTCAGTCTAGGCTGCAGTGAAATCGGTTGATTAGGAAAACGATTTGCATATTTGAAGTGACCTTTATAACGGCTTCTTCGATCATGTTCATTCTTTCGCTAATGAAAATATTTGATCTAATTTGCTCTTCCAAATAAAAACAAAAGGAGTTTGTTTAATTCCAAATGTGTCAAACCTGGCGCTTCTTTTCTATATTATTAATTTGTTACAGTGGACTATAAACATCGACAAGGTGCTTTTTAAGTCTGCTTGACTCACCTTTCCGTAAACAGTTGCTAAATGCCACCAGATTTTATTGCTAGATCATAAATCATACGATCTGGTCTTTTTCCGTGAAAAAGCTACCACTGGGTCTGACTTACCTTCATCGTGACTCTATGAATAACCTGTTCGTATTATAACAAGGAACAAGAACAAAAGAAAGAGCAAATCATCAATGGGAAACATGGTGGGACATTGGAGGATAAGAAGAAAAATTCTGAACTTCCAAATTTGCTACACTTATTTCATGTATACTTCTAGACTGAGTTCAGGCTTCAGACATCATAATTTCTGATTGATTTTGTTTCTAAGATGATAAAGATTAAATCTGGAGCAGGAAAGGTTAATGACTGGCTCTTCATTTTAAAGCTGCATCCGCCAATCGGCAGAAGCCCTTCACAGGTACACATATACTAGCAATTCACCTCCATCGCTTGCAACAGCCAAAGCTCCAGGTTTTGACATATCAGTTGCTATACATGACACTCCGCTACCTAAATGAAGAATTTAGAACATTTAGTGCATAATCAAACTGGGAATAGTAACCTAAATGAAGAATTAGCAAAGTTCTTTGTCAAACAAACACATAAAAACACGAGTTGAAACGGTTAGCAAGAAAAGATGGCAGGCATTAGACAAAAAGTCTGCCAATTTTGAGAAATATTTGTTACTCACAATGTGAGATTACCTTTGAACTGATGTAGATTACCAACTTTAATTCCTGTAGAAAGTTCCCACATGTAAACTAGCCCATCAGATCTACCAATAATTCCATGACCAAGTGATGCACCAGCTGCAACACCCCTGCAGGAAGGACTTCTGTTATTTAACCTCTAAAGCAAAAGCAAACAAAATATGAACTGCTCAAAAATAAAGCACAATGTGGATCAGAAGAAGGATTAGAAGTCCAAGTTCATATATTCTGGAGCTCACATGGATGCATCATTACTAGTATGACGGCACGAATCAAGCTTATGGTTTGCATGTTGCACTTTAGAAAGTTCAAACGTCAACTCTGCAGAGCTGCTTATTACGGACACTATCTTGTACCTTTCACCCTCAGTAAGTTTGCTTGCCCTTTGGCTGGTCAAATAGTGGAGCCCAAACTAGGAAAATGACTATACTATCCTGAACATAATCCAACTTAAAAAGACTTTCATGGCTTCATCAAATAAACCATTGCAGTCTTTGATCAAATTGCAAGGCTGTAATAATTAAGGAAACGTGTGAACTTTAGGTCAAGAAGTTGACTATTAAATTGCTGTTTCCACCAAATACCAGAAAAAGGTTGGCATGAGGCATATATTGACTCTGAAATTGATTCCTTCATTAGGCATTCCAGAATGGATATTCTTTAAAATCCGAGGAACTCAGTGTAATGTGCTACAAGTATTTTGATCCTACGGGAAAGTCAACACCATAAGAAATGGGGAACTTTAAATCCTTTATCCACTATTTGCAAAGCAAACAAGTAGCACTAACACAGAATAGTACTATAATATGTCTCTCTAATAGTATTCATCTAATTTATTTGGGTAGTACCTAAGATCCAATGCACTTCCCATCACCACTGTGTTTTTAACCAGGAGAGCAAGCTTCCAAGATCCAACTGAGTCCATCTGCCAATCACCTGATTTATAGCTAGGTTGGAAGTCAAGACATGACACAGTTGAGACAAGAAGCCAGATGGCCAGATCTTCAGCCTCTATTGGTCGGACCAGTTCGCTATCTTCTCCAGAGAACCACATTTCTGTTGCATTTAGAACCTCGTTGATAAGCTCTTCCTGGTTGTAGTAAGGGGGAACATTGCCTTTTCTTTGCCACTGAAAGAAGCTAATTGGAATGCATTTAGAGATTGTAGTGCTCGGACCAGAAAACTTCAATACGAGAATCTGTTTTTTAATATCCCTGCAAAAGTTGAAGTCTAATTAGAGTATCAATAAGGAGAAACTATGAACATTCTTATCAATGTGGCTATATCTTTTAGGCTTGTTTTAGCATTCAGCAGCCTAGCCAACTTTATTCTGAACACATTTAGTAATGACACAGAACTGGATCAAACAAGAACCAAAAATTTTGTTTCGCAATATTATTTACCATTCATTAGGTAAAATTAAATCAATGACAACATAGAGCTGGTTAATTACCATGTTTATTGCATCAACCAAAATATAAAAGGGACATTGAGATAGAACCAGTAAACTTCACAAAGGTCAGCAGAACTAACCTAGATGATAAAGTTTTTGCAGTTCCATGAATTGTTTGGTGAAACAGAATGAGAAGTTCATCCAACATAGAACTCTCTTAGCATGGCTTGTCATTTTAGAGACCAAGGACAAATATGCATGGTAACAGATTACTATAAAACATGTAAAAGTAAGCACATTTGATTGCATTTGTGATCAAAGCTAGCATACCATATGCTAAACTCGCCAAATCCGTTATGACCAATAATTAAAGAAGCAGATTTTGGAAGTTTCTTCAGTTCAACAGGAGAAGGCGGCCAGTTATCTGCCACAGGTAAATGACATTCCTCCAACTGCGAACTGCAAATAAAGAACCAGATTTAGTGATGCTTCAGACACTGCTGGAGCAAGCAATTATCCCAAACAATATTAGAGTAGAAACACAAAACCTTGGCAGCCGTAAGATGTGAGCCACTGAACAAGTAATGTAGCAAAGAAAGTTACAATACCACTCATGATTGTCGGAACATTTTGGCAGTTACTAATATTCGTTAACCAGAAAGTTCTCATTCACCAAATAATTAATCTTGTGTGAAGCTCAACTATTATGGAGTTGAAGCAAAATTGAAACGATGCCATGAACTTGCTAGTACACAGTATTCAGTTCTTCCTAATCCATAGACAATCCAATGAAGGAATAAAACCACATAATGCAGCACTTCATCAGTAATCTTTTAACCAGGCAGTATAAGGAAGAAGATGTTTTTGCCCATTAATACACTAAGACGTCAATCGAGGAGAATATCAATGTTTAAATATCCATGATGCCTTAATGAATAAGGAACATATAGACAAGAAGAAGAAAGGAAAAGTAACCCCTTCGAAGAATTTACCTCCATGTTGAGTCCATGACCCAAAGGCAGAGCTTCCCACTCTCTTCAGCAGCAACAAGATGATTAGGCTCACAAACTAGTATACAGCATACAGTTTGAGCAGTTTTAAGTTTGTTGATCACTGAGACATAGCCAACTCTTATATGCACAATTTTTACTGCATTCTTTTCAAAACAATCTGAAGTACATAACTGGCAAGGACAATGAATGTTACCCTCCCTGAGAGCACATAAAATCTACATTTTAGAACTACAAGAATTTCATAAACCATGGGTAAGTATATATGCAGGAAAAATAAAGTAGAAACCTGCAGCAGGGCACTTTTATGCTATTCAGTAGAACAAGAGATTGTCCATCTGGAGTGAAATGCAAACAAGAATTATCCACAGCAATCTGCTGAAAGAAAGCATGTCTATAATGTACAGCTAGCAACTCCAGCACTACTGCAGTAAAAGAAAGAAAGAGTTATAGGAAAGTTTATCTTACATTTCTCCCAAAGGCATCATCCAAGATAACTGATGCATGACCAACAAAAGAAGGGGATCCTGTCTTTTCTCCAGTAACTGGAGTACTGTAGACAAAGAGAATCTTGTCCTCTTGTGCAAGGGAGCCACAAAGCGCACATATATAGATTTCCTTCCCTACCATTCTCAATAGCACAGATAAAACTGGCATCGGGTGGATATAGCAGCCAACAAGCTTGAGAACCTCTTCCAGCTTGGCATTAAGGAGGGAAGTTGCATTATTATTCATTTTTGAACAATCTTTGGCTTCATGCTTTTGTGCCACATTATCAGAATTCACCCTCTGGATCAGCGAATTCGATGTGGGAATATCAAGATCAGCAAGTTCTTGGTCTAAAAATGACGTAGTTAAATCAAGAATGTCTGAAACACAAAAATATCATCTGAAGTCAGAAACAAGGATTTCTTGTCCGATAAGTCATCGTAAAAGGTTCTCCATCAGCACTTACAAAGCCTTTTAACAGTCATAGATCTAGGTTCTTCTTTCTCAACCCTAGTTCCAGTACCAATGATCAACTTTTTAGGGCTTTGGGTGTCAACTGCAAGAACTTCTAGGCAGGAGACCAATATTACAATCAGACATTGTTCTACATCATAAACACCACTAGCATCGTTTACATCCAATTTTAACAAAGAAATAGGGTACACTTTTGATTCAGCAGCTCAAATGAAGTTTCAGTTAAGGACAAGCTGCCTTGCTCGTGATATTGATTCTTTAGTGAACGTGAACATTTTTCTTTGGACGCACTAAATTAGTGTCATATTTCACTTGTGTATGTTGAAACAAGTGTACCATAAACAGTGATAAAAAAGGAGATTCTCTGCAGGCAATCTTTTATTAGTACCTTCACTATAATCAGGACAAGTCTTGGTGTCGTCCTTCATAGTCTGTTTTTGAATACACAAAGACTTCTCACTGAAGCTTGTGAAGGCATCATTTTTACTGGGAAATGTGGATCCTAAAGAAGCTTTAGATGTTGAGTCATTGCAGATATCAATCCCATGATTCAAAGCCAATTCTCTGTTGCAGTGAGGACTTGTTTTCCTATCTGCAGTCTCAAGAAGGCGCAGATTATCTATCAGAAGATCTCCACTTCCACTGTCATCGAAGCTATCAGGAACAACAGATTTCATACGACCATCATATTCTAGATTCCTAGAAGAAATTTGGTCCTCCTTATTCTGGTCCAATTCTGCAGTTTCTGGAAGCTCTCTGACTGCAAGTTTGACATAGAGAAAAAACAAGAAAAAAGGGGTCACAGTAGAAGAAAATGTTGTTACAGCACCTTTGCATAGAGTAGCAAAGGTACAAGGACAACTGAGGCATAACTAGCAACACTAGATCAGCTAAACTGTAACATTCAAGGGAGTTATACATCGATGCTTTACCAGGAATAGCTATTCTGTCAATCTTTTCATTTTCAGACGTGGTTACAATGGCAGACATTTCTGAAGGCTTAAGATTTTTCTTTTTCTTTCTTGAAAATGTGTTGAGCAGAGGAAGGGCTCGAGGAAGCAGGACTGTCATCATTGATTTGGCAATATCCTGACCAACTGAATCTAAATCACCTTTCCCGGAACTGACATTTGAATTAGATGTGCTAATCTCATCTTCTCGAAGTGACTCAGACTCTGTTGCTAAATCCTCAAGAATGGCCTTGTCAGTGGCAATTGCATTGTCCAACTTGGGGGAATATTTTGTCGGTACTTCTTTTTTAACTTGATGGGCAAAAGAATTAGACAAATCATCTGAGGAAACAACCATAACCATCCACAAATAAGTGGCAGATATTGACTGATGTCTCAGCAATCAAATTCTTGTTAGTAACAATGGATAATTAGTTAATGGTACCTGGCGGGTGATCTAATGTATTAGGCACACAAAGTTCAGCATCATGGATTGTTTTAGGACATATTCTCTCCCTTTCTTCATCTTCTCCTATGGAGCAATTAAACTGGAGTCCAGCTGAAACTTTTGATCTGTCAAGCTGGGACATTGTAAGGATAACACCAGGTAAGCTGACTGACAAACCAATTCCAGGACATCTGAGTTCACAAAAAGTTATGGAATAGCAAAACTTGAAATGATTCGTATTTTAATCATGTTTTTAATCTAACAGGTACAAAGCCACATGAAGTGAATAAAAACCAACAACTTCAAGACCATGGTGCAAGCAAAACTTCAATTGCATGAAGATGGCCTTTAGTAACATAAGCTGAATCTGCTTACATGTTCTTTGTCTTCAGGCAAGTTGCCCTCTTCTCCAATGGTTGTAGAAATTCCAGAGCTAATAGGCTTGCTTTGTTCAAGTGGAATGTGACCATCAACTTTCAGATCATCAGATAAATCAAAAGAATTCAACAGTCGATGATCTTGTACTGAAGCTACAAGTTCTTCCTCAATCACGGGGTCCAAGTTTGTTGATCTCTGGAAATCTCTTGCACTCTTGCTCAGATGATGTTCTTTCAAAGTAGGAATTATCAAGTGAAGCCTGTCACTACAATCCTCTTGACCCGTCAGCCCATTACTTGAAGCAACAACATCATGTTCCCCATTTTGAGGTCGAATTCTTTTAAGATCTGTCACACTCTGCGATGTAGCTTTGATCATTTTCTCTTTCCTGCTTCTCTTCCCCGTGACCTGTGGTTTTCCCAATAGCATATCATGATCCAAACTGAAATGAGTTAGCTGAATTGGAATTCTTGTCTCAGAAGCCTCAGAGCAAAATTCAGATGGAAGCAAATTTTGTTCTACAATGCCTCCAGCATTTGCCATTAATTCCCTCAGTAACCTTTGGACGGATGCATTCTTGAACCCAAAAAACTGCCAATTATACAGGGGACAATGGCACCAAATCAGGAATGAGCTTAGATCTTGGTAAAGTACTACTACTACAATACTCTGCAGGAAGTGTAAGAGATACTAAAAAGCTCATAATACTCAAGACTGCAACAGGATTAATTCCAACAACACACTACATTGTACATGTGAAGCAATGTAAATGCAAAAATAGGACAAGATAGACAAAAACACAGCACCTCCATGCCATCAATCTTGCATGAGAATCTCTTCCCATGCAAAAACTTTACACGAGAGCTTCTTTTTTTCTGAAAACTCTCCCATGCAATATCTGGAGTTTGACCGGAGCATGACAGTCCATCAGTAGAACCAATCTGCAAACAAAGGGTGGTTCCATTGTAGTTATGACAATAACATTCACAGAATGGACTGGGAAATGTAGCCTTAGATCAGCAGTGTTTAGCAAATCAACACACCTTAAATAGCGGCCCTTTGACACCTTCACAAATTTCCATCCTGTATTTGATCCCATTTTGTGTCCGAACAGCTTTAAATCCAACTGGATAAGGATAACGATCTTTACCCTGTAAAGAAAGACAAGTTATGCCGATTGTGGTGTTTCCCAAGCTGAAGTATACTTTTAGCAGGTTAATCTTTCCCATCTCTTTTTGTATTCCTTCGTACAATTGTTTCATTGTTCATATCTTACAGCGTTCATATGAACCTACTCATCACTAGTAAATCCGACTTGCTCCCCTTCTCTTTTCTATTCCCTATATTCTACACTCAGCAATTTTTAGTATGCAGGTGTGGTTTATGAGAAGTTCTGTTCTTCACTGATGATACATTTTGGTTTTAGCTGTATTCATCTCCTTTTATCCTTATAAAAAAGTTTGACAAATAACATTCATGTGAATCATCCAAAATTAATCCGAAAAAGTTCCTACTTTATAAGTAGGTCAAACCTTTGACAAACACAAATAGCAGCCAAACACATCTCCTGACCAAAAAAATGCAAGAAAACAAGACATGAAAATCCCAGGTTCAACAAGACCATCCAATTATCTTTCATAATACTTAATTAAACATGCGTGGTGACTATATGAAATGCACAATTGTAACCTGAACTTTCTGATCTCTTAGCTTCTTTTCTACATCGCTTCCATTACAGGTGTCCGTTCTCTAAAACGGTATATTTTTCCGATTTCATCACCATAATTCTCATACTGAAAAGCCCTAACTTGACTAAATTGTAGTATTCTGATAGTTAACCCAGGCTCGAATGACAAATGTATCCTTTGCATAATCTGTTCTTATGTTGAATAAAAGGAAAGAAAAGAAAAATAAAATATATGTTTTCGCCTCACATAATTCCATTACATTACATGAAAACTAAACAAATAGTCAAAACAAACAAATCGAGTTGCTAATTACTTCAATTATACCGTAATTATGCAAAGTCATCCACTTTCGACCAATCTATATCATCAATTTTCAAAATTAACAACCAAAAAAGAAAATTCACATTAATTCTAACTATAGATCAAGCATATCGCAACACGCAGAAAACCAGCTGAGCATAATATCAAACTGAAAAACGTCGAGAGAAAATATACAATAGTTAAAAATGGAATATCGAACCCTAGAGCAGCTCCAGTACTTCTTTTCCCAAGAACCACTATAAAGCTTGCCGATTGATATGATCTCCAGACCGTCCGATTTCTCCTCTCCGGCTTCTGACATTGTTGACGGCGTAATTGATCGTCGTCTATTCTATTCTACTTCTACTTCACTGTACTCAGTGTGTGTACTGTGAGAGATAGAAAGAGGAAGGGTGGGAGACCGGGGGAAGAGACGCAGCTGAAAATGAAGATGGCGGGAACGAAAATTCACGAGATATAAATATGCGCGGACGGGAATTTTAGTGGGTCCGATTGTATTTTATTGTTTTGAAAGAAAAACAAATAGGAAAAAGATGTTATAAAAATGAATCTAACAAAAGAGAGAAGACGCCGTTGCCGGGGATCGAACCCGGGTCTCCCGCGTGACAGGCGGGGATACTCACCACTATACTACAACGACTTGGTGATAAGAGTCTCAATATTTAATTTATTTAACATAAATATATTTTTTCTGTTTAAAATATTTTTTAAAAGGGACCCTTCTTTAAAGTTTTTTAATGGGATCCTGACTTTCTCTTTTTAATCTTTTTTAATGGCATCCTGATTTATTAAGTGTGAGATAATAAGAAAAGTGGACGTTATAGCCAATACATAAGGAACTTTAACAAGTTCAATAAAAAGTTGAATTGGAAAATCCTGATAATTCAAACTGAATGTCATTAGTTTTTAATTCCTTTGAAACGAATGTACCATTAAAGACCTCTAAAAGCCTGGCTTTTGCCCTTTGTTGTATGAAAAGCTACTAGAAGATGATCTATTCTGTTTTTCCGTGAATAAGCAAGCACTTAATATTCTAAAGCATGCGCCTCTATATACTTCTTGACGTTCATAAACAAAGGAAATAAGCTATTGGATATTCCATCATATTCCAATTTTGGGTGTTACACTAGACTTATTTTACACACAACTTCGCAAATCATTGATTCTTTGTTAACCATATCAAGCAAACAACATCAAGCTTTCATTTGATTTCTATTTTCAATTGTTACCTTCCGCTGCAACAATAGATTAAACACACGGCAACTAAAGAGCCCGTATTGGATCGTATATTGGAGATTTTTGTGAAATTTTTACAGAAAAATGACAGTGTAGTATTTTCTTGAATATACTTGAGTTGAAAAAGTTGTTCAGAATTAAGTTGAGAGAATATTTCTAAAAAATCTAAAAATATTTTTGTAGAAAAATAGCAATTCAAATAAGGCATAACATCACACACACACACACACACATAATATAAAATGATGATTATTTCGATTTTGGTAGGTTACTTAGTTGGGTATTCTAATCTTCTACTAAATAGACGATCTATCTTCTCGCCATGTGGCAAATTATATTGTAAGAAATTTTGTATTTTTTTTTAATTTTGTTCTTTTTTTTCGTAACAATTGATTTACAGCCCTTTTTATGGTTTTTTATTTATAGTTAATTTTAACAAATCTATACAGGACCTACCTTATATAAATTTGTATTAATTGTACTTTTTTTTTGTCAATCAACTTATGCCTTTCCTTTTCTAATAATTTTTTATCACATTCTCTATTCCTATTATTGGTTTGATTATCTATTGCTATTACTAAGATTTGGACAAAGAATGACCTTCACCTTCAAAGATTCATATATATATATACCAAATCCATTTAAATTGTATAAATAGTTATTCTTTCCTAAAATTTTCTATTAATTTTTATGCTCTTTCCATTCAAATTTGATTTAGGCCAAAGTAGTATCATGTAAATACAAGGTTGTAAAAGTTCTTCGAAATTCTTTGTCTTTTATTAGTTTTAATAATTTGAGAAAATAATAAGCTCATCATCTATTAGTTTGCTTTCTAAAGTTCGTTTTAGTAGTGAAAGAATCAAATATTTAGTTACACTTATTTCCTAACATATCTTCTTTGCTCATGAATTGTCTTGCCACCATTAAGCAGAATAAACACAACTATATTACGGGATAAGATTCAATTGATACTAATTATTAAGTTTTTTTTTTTAAAAAAAAATATCCTCCCACCCTTCTCCACACCTTTCCTACCCATAACTGCGAGACATAAGTTTTGACCCCGAAACCTAATAGCAAGAAAGAAAAAACTAATTATTAAGTTGTTATAAATTCGTTATTTTTAGTCTATTTAATTTCAACGTTTGTCTTATAATTAGCATGTTAAATTTTATAAAATAGCATTTTTAGTCCTTTTATAACACTTTTTGTTCAAAAAAAATAAAAATTCGAGATTATAAAAAGGTACCGTGCAAATGCACGTGTGAATAACTAGTTTATGGATATATTAGAACCACGTACGAATGCGATAGGAAGAAAGGAACAAATGAAACGCTCAACAATCAATTCATTACCAGACATTGCATCTACACAACTTCAAAGTATCTGAGAGATAGGGGCAGGGGAGACGCGTCCAATCAAAGTTTCTACATATGGATATGAAAGAGGGGATAGCTTAGATCAAATGATTATGTCCAAATCCGTATATAATCAAAGTCACCCTCGCCTGTGAATGTGTACGCGGTTTATTGCTTGTTGACATAGCAAACTTCGAGGTACAAAATGGGAATCTCGTGGCCATGGCTATGAATATTGTACCATAAAATTGTACCATATTTAATGTGAGGGTATTTTAGGAAAATAGCAATCTAAATTTACTTTTCCAATAAAGTTAACTACTTTTTCTTAAACTGTGTGAAAAAAGAAACATGACTATCAAAGTGGAACGGAGGGAGTATAATAATAGATGTAACTATATTCTTACATCGAATTGGTGTATATAAACAAAGTTTACATGTACGACAAAGTAATTCTAACTGCATCAGAATCATGTATAATGTACAATAATTGGACAACCTCATTAAAAACTCAATTGTAAAACGCTAATATTTGTAAGGTGAAAACAAGTAACAAACTAATGACTGGTCTGGCACGTATGGAAAAAAAAGAACCTAGGGAAAGTCGTTTATACCAGCAAAGAAAGTTGTGGAAATCAAAAGCAAAAATAGCTAGTTTCCATGTTTAGCAATCTAGAGGAATAGTCCCATCATCAGCTAAAGACAGAAAACAAACCCTACCTTACTGGCTTTCTCCCCTCCTTAAATTTCAGTCTGTGACTGTGACATGTGATTTCAGGTTCTTGTCTTTTTCAGTTTTCTTTCTTTTACATCCCACCCGTAAATTTCTAAGTGTAGTGTAAGCAGTAGATGACAGGAAGCTTCAAGCTTTGATTCTTTGTTGCTGTATACTTTTGCTTTACGTTCATCAACATTCTGAAGATATCTGTACCTTCCAGATTTGTATGTTGTCAAGGCATCTACCCAGGCAGGTAGTTGCTTTTCAATTCATATAACATCTATATATATATATAGATAAATTCTATTAAGGGATGAAGGCATGCATGCAAATGTAGGGCAGAATGTAGTTTTCAGGTGGCGTATTAATTTTAATCTTTTCTTATCAGGCAATTGATTAGGAATATGAACTCATCCACGGTCGTATCATTTGGGTTCGGTTTTGATATTTACTCAAATCTATGGAAAACAGGAAAAGTTGCAAAATAATTACATGCTTAAAAGTACTCTGTATCAGATCAGAAGATATGCGATGGCTAATTGGAAAGAGATGTTTGAAGCTGCAGGGATGCTTAGACGAATTTAGGGGTGTACCTGAACAATTATTACGAATTCTAGGTATTGTCTTCTCATGTATAACATCAGACTGCAAACTGCAGAGTGCAGACTGGATCAATTTGAGTTATGGCACTTCATTTTTTCTTTTCTTTTTATTGCTGAATGTCATAAAACTGGCTCCTTAATTTATTCGAAAACCTTGGAACTAGTAGCATTTGAAAACCTTGACTATTTGCCAAACGACACACTTTATTGCTGACAAAATTAAGTCATGCCCCTATGTGAGAGAACAGTTCGTTTTCTTGGAAACAGAAAAACGCTATAACATAAAATGTTTTTATCTTAAGGAATAATTTCAAAAATCTACCCTGAGGTTTCTAACAGTTTTAACTTGGCACCCTCAAATTTTGAAAAATCTCATTTGCCTCCCTTATTTTAAACATTTTTTTATTATTTACTACCCATTTTAAAATTTTCATTTTGAGAGGGTAGATATAATCTCATTTCAAATTTGCCCTTTTATTGTCTTACTTTTTATTATCAAAATAGTGAGTATATTAATAAACAAATGAAAAATAAAAACAAAGCTATGAAGGTTTATTCCGATTGGACAAAATATAGTGTATTTTTTCAAATACCAAGAGTTAATATTTGAAAAGCTTACTTGAAATTTTTGCAGGTTACAAATATAGTATTTTTCTTTATTGTAAAGTGTTTTGAGTTAATTTAAGAAGTTTTATATATAAATCATTTACATGTTTTTGAATTTTCTAATTTTTTCCCAAATAGATGGCTTGAAAAGTAAAACGATACAGTATGCTAAAAATTATATATATACTTATTTGTATTGTTTTTAAGCTGGTGTGCAAAAAGGTATTCTCGTAGTTGTGAAGTATTGCAAGTTATTTTTAAGAATATTGTAAATCATTCATAATTTTGAGTAATTTAAAATTTCTTGTTCGAACCAATAATACAAAAACTATTAAAGAGTTTTTTTTTCATCTTGTTATCAATTTTTATAAAAGAACTATATCGATCAATTTATAAAAATTGTGAGATAAATTTGGTGCGTTATGATAACTAAGAAATCACAAGAAAAGAGCAAATTTGAAATGAAATTGTACTCTTTCTTCTAAAATGATTTTTTTAATATTATATTTTGAAATGGGTTTCAAATGTTACAAAAAGTTTAAACTAGGAGAGTCAAGTGAAATTTTTTAAAATTTGAGAGCAACATGTGAGACTGTCAGAAACCTCAGGGGAGGTTTTTGAAAATTTCCTTATCTTAATCAATGCTATGACGTAAAGAAGGACCCCTATTTTTTGTTTTGTATGGATTTGTTCCATTACAATAGTTCAAGTACAAAACCCTAGTTTACATTGCATAATTGGAAAACTAGTGAGTGTACCATTGTTTCTCTCTATACAATATGTGAAATAGCCAAAGTTTCCTACGCCTGTACATTTTAATCACGAATAGCGAGGATATATAAGAAAACCAATATTACAGCGCGCGGAACACAAACTCAATAAATTGTTTTCGGATATATAAGAAAACCAATATTATAGCTGAACACAAACTCAGTAAATTGTTTTCTTACAAGACAAAGTACATAACGTTAATTGTTACTATACATTTTCGTAGTATTGTTTGCCTTTGGCACCAAAACCAAAGAAAATATTGCCTGGCGACTCAATCCCCCCCTTTTTTTTTAGCATGGTCGGAGTCATTCACATCAAGAAGAATGAAGACATGGTTTTTTGCTGTAACAAAAAAAGGGCAAGATATCACTAGAAATAATAGTATCTTTTTTCCCCCTTTGAGCAATCATTGCTTACTTATCTGACAGTAGAGAAGCACATTATGCAAAACGATACTTGAGTTGCCAAATCTTTGGAAATTAATTAAAGTGCATCCAGCAACTTCATCACTCCCATGTAGAAATTTGGAATCATGCAATACAAGTTTGATCATTTTAGTTAGAACCAGTCGGCAACGACTATTTCGCAAATGAATAATGCTGGAATTTCAAGTAATTAGTACGTTCTTTGAATCTCGTTAGACAACTTGTGGAAAATGCTGCCAAAGTTAGGAAAGAACCTTTTTAGTCAACTGATGACTTTTCTCTGTATGTTTAAACTGCTAGCAGGACATGAGATTATGATAGAAGAAGAAAATTTGATGAGCTATAATAAGAAGTGTTTTCTTTTATCCATCGATATTTCATTGGCATATAAATCATATATAGGAGCCACAAAAAAAAAAAGGGAGAAAGCTTTGCTATACCACTTAACATAAAATGAAAGCTTTAGAAAAAGTAAGTCATTGGAAGGGTGCATAATTGCGTATAATCCAAAGATAGATAGATACTTTTCAAACGCCAAAATTGGACTTAGCTTGTATGATGAAAATAACTAATACAACAAAGTCTTCATTTCGTACGTTTTACCATTGTAGATTACAGGTTTTTGGTTTTTTTTTTTTTTTTTTTTACCCGTAGATCTCGGAGGTAGAAACTCTTAGAAGAGTATTCACCAGCCATGCATTAAATTTGTCTGCTTCTGAGATTGTTGGTACAATATGACCAGTAATGTAGTAACCCTAAATTTTTTTGAAAGCTATAGTAATACTTGAGCCCTATATATCCAGCTATTCTAGACCTGAAACCCTAGATTCTACTTTCATCTTTAAAAAAAGAGACCCTCTTCATCAAACTTGATACTAGCTATGTCTTCTCATTCTTCCTCTTCATCTTCACTGAATTTGGAGGACAAAACCACCATGGATTTGGTCCAACAATCTGAGCATCTTTGCTATGTCCGGTGCAACTTCTGCAACACTGTTCTTGCGGTAAACTAAAGTTTCATGCAAGATTTGTACAGTTTTTCCCTCCCTTGATTATCATAGGAAACTAGTACAAACCTAGTCCAACTGTCCTAGGTAGATTTTGCTATAATCTCTATGTGTTTTGGCAACTGTTACATATATTATATCTGTCTCCATCAGTGTTATTACTTGTCCCTATCAAGTCATGAACAACAATTGTTTTCCAATCTATCAGCTTCTGAACTTCCATGGAAGGGTAGGAAATGGAATGTGAGGAAACTTCAATGATTGCAAATACTCCTATTTGATTGCATGTTATCTAGTAGTAGTATTCTCCACAAGCTTAGGTTGAAGTCGAACCCTATTTTCTTCAATAATTGCATGTGAGAAAACAGTTTTCTTCTTCTTTTGCCATAACTGCTGATCTAAAGCTCGTGAAACAGGAGTTGTTCTTGCTTATTCTTCCTCGAATCCGAGACTAAATACTTACATGATCCATGTACTTCTTACACACGGATCAAAAAGTTCTCTAATACCTAATAATATCATCTTTCTACCCTAGAACAGATATCATTTTTCTGAAATGAATAAGAGCTAAGTTTCAAATTCTAAAAGCCAAAACTGTTGAGTTTTTATCTCATTTTCCACTTTTTTGAGTATACAATACAGCAGGGTGTCTACGCTTTGAAAAATCTTGAGACACAATAACACTACCCCGGACAAAATATGCCGATAAATATGCAAAATAAGTAGTACTACTAACGTTCAAGCTTATTAGACTCCTCTTGAATATCACTAGGTTGGAATTCCATGCAAAAGGTTGTTAGATGCTGTGACAGTGAAATGCGGGCACTGTGGCAACCTCTCCTTTCTTAGCACCAGGCCTCCCCCTCCACTGCAAGGTCAATGTTTTGAACATCAGCCAACCATTCAGGTTATCTTCTAAACTGCTTCTTTAGTTTCTCTATCCCACAAATACAAAGCCTGATCACATACTAGTACTTTTGGCTTGTGGTCATCACATAGCTTCTCATTTTACCATAAGGGTTAGTGGATATATAGATTGCTAAGTGTATTAATTGCATATTTTGTAACAGACTTTCTTCAGTGATATGAAAAAAGGTCAATCTTCTTCATCATCCTCATCAACCTCCGGTGAACCATCATCCCCCAAAGCACCCTTTGTTGTGAAACGTAAGCCAAACTCTCGTTCATTTTTGTTTTAATCTTTTCTTTTTCCCGCATATAGAAAAAGCCTTGTGAATACCACAGTGTACATGTTGCAATTAGACACTACACCTTTCGTTACATGTATTTTGTTGTGTTGCAGCCCCTGAGAAGAAGCATAGGCTTCCATCTGCCTACAATAGGTTCATGAAGTGAGAACATTTCTTTTCATTTTCACTTCTAATACAGTTTGCATTTTCTACTGCATATTTCAAGGCTGATAATTCTATAACCTAAAAAATCTAGTAAACCATTTTTCTCTTTTGTGTGTGTGTGAAAGGGAGGAGATCCAACGTATTAAAGCTGCGAATCCAGAAATACCACATCGAGAGGCTTTCAGTGCAGCAGCAAAAAATGTAAGATTTTTGTTGTCTTTTTAAGATTTTCTACCCCCAAAAAATGGTAGATTTGATTGAAAATCTCACTGGTTGGAAAATAGTGGGCTAGGTACATTCCTACTGCACCAACCGGGTCCATTGCCGAGAGCAGCAATAGCAACCATGTAAGATTTCGTAGTGGAACAAAATTATGAACTGTACTTTTAATCTTGATTTTACCAGAATTGAGTTTTGGCTTGCGCGTACAGGCTTAGAAGTTGCAGCTGCGGCAATGGCATGGGATCTATTTGAAGATTGGATGATCGGAGGCCCGTCGAGGACTGGCCAACGGATGCAATGCAACAGGGGTGTTTAGCTTAAGTACTTTCTTTGTCAAAGTAATTTTCTGATTATGATGGTTTTGCTGGTTTACAATATGTTTATCAACTACTGCACTAGTGAAAACTCCTGAATGCTGCTGTAGTATTATTTCAAATTCTTGGTGCTGTGGAACAAGTACTGTTGCATGTAATTTAAGCCACCTATTTGGTATCCACTGCTCTTCCTTGAATTCTCTCTCAGTTTGAATTTATGATTTTCAAAAAGAAGAAGTGAACAAAGTATATCTGTTATATGCCAAAAGAGGGTTCGAGAGACTTATCAAGTAATCCAAGTTTTCTCGTGTGTGGAATACATCTTTCCTGCGTCCTTTATTCCCATTAGATGATCCTTTTTCTTGGGCGTTATTTGGCAAGTTTAGAATCTTACAGGTTTAAATCATAATTTCATTATAGTATTTCCGGTAACTTTTAAGGCTATTGATGATGAATTCCTCTTATATGACTAAGAAAATTCAATCAAATAAATATTATATAAAAGCTCGTAGTTTATTCAAGAACTACATAGTCATCGATCAATATTATGAGCAGATGTGTCAAAATGGGTGACTTGAGTGGGTTTGAATTGGTTAAAATAGGTAATGGGTATAAGTAAGCCAATTCATTTATACTCATTTAATTAGATGAGTATAAATGGATAAATCAAAAAATGAATTGGGTAACCCAATTATCCATTTATAACCCATTTATTTTAATTTTTTGTAAACTCATTTAAATTCATTTTTGCAAACTAAGTTATCAATTTATACCACCATTTGCATCCATCATTAGTTTTAAATATTTACTTATAATGCTCAATAAGCCTAATTATCAATTTTTTTCCATCCGTACTCTATGTTGCAAAATTACATACTATTTAATAATTGAACAATAAGAATATAAAAATTTGAACTAAATACTATAAAAGTTAACATAAAAATTTAATTCAAAAATTTTGAACCCCTAGCATTTTTTTCATGTGTAAATTTAAAATTTCATTTTGGAAAGGTAGGGAAAGAGGCTAAAACTTGTCATAAATTGGTAATGCTGAAAAATGAACAAGTTAACAAACTAAGAGAAAATAAAATGATAAGATAAAACAAACAAATAATAATAATAATAAAACAAAAGTAGTTAACATTATGACAAAATGAATAATTTGAAAAAAAATGGGTGGGGGAAGAGAGGAGGGTTGGAGGATAACAATTCTAAATGGGTTAATTATGTTTGATGAGTTACCTAATACTACCTATTATTGGGTAATCTATTTATACCCATATGCAAAAATTAAGATATTCATATCCATCTATTTATGGGCGGGTATGGATAAATTTAGTTAAATGGGTTTATTTGACACCTATAATTATGATGTATGGCGATATAATAAAACTACTAGTGTATGATATATGGTGATGCAAGTAATTTATTATGGCAATTGAATAGACCGTATAATGTACAAGTACATTTGTAAATTATGACAGAATTCCTTACTCAAAAATTACATGAAAAAAGCATTTAAAAAGAAATTAAAGAAAGATCAAATGAGTAATATTTTGCAACGACTTAGGGACTGTTTCGAAGTAAAATGTTTTTCTGCGAATGCAATTTTCCATTTCAAATATTTTGTTGTTGTTCATGATTTTTTGATGATGTTTGTTTAACCTTTAAAAGTACCTTAAAAATCATGCTTTTCCAAAACAACCAATGAACTGAAAAGCAATTTTCCTTGCAAGAATATGCTGCCAAAGTTGATTCAAAGATTTGAGCAATTACGAGGATTCAAACCAGTGAAGCAAAAATTAGCAATTCCTCTGTTCATCACCATGTAGATTATTGTCTGGTCTGCTCAAAATTGTAGGTATCTAATTGATGGAACATCATTTTCTCTCTCCTCCTCTCTCTTTTTTTTTTTTTTTATCAGCAACGATACATTTATATAACCTATTCTATCCTAATTTAGGGGAGAGGGGGAGCCTAAGGAGGCTGTGATAAGGGGCTAGTAGGTATACAGACCCAACTAGACCAAGGGAGTGCTCTGGCACAATCCTTAGATTTTTTTCGCTGCAGGTAAAGTTTGAACCCTCACCTACAGTCCAAGGAGGGACTTAAGCCCCTCTCTGGTAGCCACTGAGCCATTGGTCCAGTGGTTTTCTCTCTCCTCCTCTCCTCCCCAAGTCCCAACCAATTCTCCTCCACTATGATTCCTAATCTCCTTCAGCCCTCTCTCCACATGCAAGTGTGTGTATGGTGTGAAAGAGATAGACGTGGAATTACTGAGTAATCTTCTGCAGCCATGTAAGGCGTGTGAGAGAAAGAGATCGGTGGAGTTGGGTGGTGGGGCTGCCGGAGGAAAGGGTTATTTCTCTGATGAAAAAAATGGATGGATGTGCAGTTGGCGATCGTAGTTGGTTCTAATTCGCGTTGCAATATGGGAGAAAATTTACGGAGGGGGAAGGACAGGTTGCGTGGTCAGGGAGAGAGTATAAATGAAAGATTTCGAATTCATTCCACTTATACTATAATTTAAAAAAAAACAAAAAACAAAAAACTTGCCCTCTTGGCAGCAAAGACATTATTATACATTACCATTAACAACAAATTTGCAATGATGACAACATATTCAAGAACTACTATGAATTAATCCTAAAATCGCACATCCTATGAACTAAGCTGGACATACTTAAATGCACAGAAATTTTGAGACAGTTCAATGGTTTTTGAAGGCCATGAAAATTTGAGCTGAACTTGCCCCTTTGCTCCTTTTCCCCTATCTTGATATCCCCTATCACATTTTAATCATTTCTTTTAGCAACTAGGAAACTGGTAGAAGTTCAATATTCAGGTCATCACCTTCTCTTCTTCACAACCAAATGCAGAGACACACACATGCAGATCATCCACTACACATACATATTCACAGCTTGAGTAAGCAATACCCTTTACAAATTAGAAGAGCAGCAGAAAGTCTCGTTTTCCTCCTCCACTTGCAAAAAATTCCTCTGCTGCTCCACTCTTTTCAAATGTGTAGACAATTGTAGCAGATCAAGAGTCCCAACTTCAAGAGAAGGACTACAGTTGGCATGCCTATAATCTGATACTTGAAAAGTTCCTTCTCTCTGGACTCTGAAGGAAACAGGCATGCTGCCATCACGAACCCTTACCATTCCTTCCTCATCGATCGTCCCACATGAATAGCCACTACTTGCAGAGCCTTTTGCAGTATTAATTCCTAGATTCTTCGCAGAATTTTGCTTTGTTGACTCGTAAGCATGGTGTCTTACTCCATTTACTGGAGGTAGAGCCATAGAAATGCCTGCTGCACCACTAGATGTATTCTGTGATTGAGTTGACAGAAGAGAGAGAGCACTACTGGAGTCTCGGATCACAGACAATTCAACTGCTACTGCTGTATCAATACATGTTCCAGGAGACTGTTGTTTCTGGATGATGTGTGGATCTGCAATTGGTACACGACCAGACTGACCATTCATCAGGGCAACAGCTGACTGAGAGTTGTCAATTGGTAACTCTACATATTTGAAGTGCCTGCCATGATTATCTTTCTCGAATCTTTCCTGATAAAAGAAGCCAGCAGGAAATGTCTCTGGAGAAAGGAATGATGTTCTCTTAAGTAAAGTCATCTCCAAGAACTCAGAACCTGTCAAATGCAAAAATGATGTTCATTGAATGCCAGAAGTTCAGTTGACAATCAATTCAAATGGTACATAAAACTGCTTGACATGAAAGAGCTAAATAATTGACAAATATGACATAAATCCCGCTCAACTATAACACAAAAATTGAAGTCGTTCCTAGACAAAATTTTTCTCAGAAAACTTTAGGCACTTCCATTCTACTAGCATAGTTGTGATTTATACACTTTCCACTGTTCATTATATTAAGGTTAAAACCTTGCACCTAAACGCATGGAAAATGGGCATGGTGGAGAATATGTTGTCCTATCCCCTACTCTCTCTCACCCTCCATGTTCTGAGATACACTTACTGTTGAGAAAGGGAAACCTGGACCCCTTGCTTACAGAAACAGGACTAAGGAAAGGCATATTATTTACGAACATCATGGTGCTTTCTTACCTGTATGAAGATTTGACAAGCTACAGATAATCAAAAATCAACCTCTTTGATACCCCACCTCGCTTGCATTGCCCCCCCAACCCCGGGGTCTCCTCTATCTCAATGAAAATTATAAGCAGAAATCATTCTCCACATTACTCTTACAGACTTTTCTCATTTTTCAACACATGAGACCTTAAGTGTCACCAAGCATTAATGAATTTTTTCCCTAAAAGATGTCCTTGAGATATTCTTCTTAGAAACTCTCCAGATGGGGCATTGATACTTGGTATCAAAGATTCAGCATCCCAATGAGCTCTAAGTATCCAAACAGTGTTAATAATGCATAAATGTAGCCAATATAGTTTGGCAAAGAGAGAAAAGAACCAATTAATTTTTTAAGAAAATGATAGGAGTATGAAATGAACTTCCAATCATTAACATATCGGAGAGGAGAGAATAAATAAGATTCACTGTTACTCAAGAATTATCAGTGGATTACCTAAGTGAGCACCCAGTTGAGGCTTTCTTCTTCTTTCATTGTGGCCTGCCAGACGTTTCCGACAACTACGTTTACCATCATCAAATTCTGTAAGCAAATGGAACCTGGACAACCAAAAGGTTACTATGAGCCTAAGCAGCTATATAGCCAAAACTATACTCAACTACAATAAAAGCATACTAGCCATGAAACTGCCAATAGGTTAATCAACAAAGTAAGAATAAGAGCAATTTCTTCAATCTACATTAGCATGCCATATCTTTTTCAATCATGTATCTGCTATTATTTTTTGTCATTAAAGACTGAATTTTAGAACACGGGACAACAAAGTCAAATGTTTGGGGCAACTCTGACTACGCTGCATTTGCCCCATCATCAGGATGGTCAGAATGGAAGACGTGATCATCATAAACTACTAACTTAAAACCATATATTCACTAAAATCAATTGGAAATGCAACAGTTCTCTAGCTAATTATCTAATAATCCCAGAAATGAAAGGACAAGTATCAGGTTTAATGCAATTTAATTCATCAAGAATAGCAACAACATGAACAAGACAAAGGCCAGAGGCTTCAATGTTACCTACTGCATTGCTGACAGAATCTTTTTTCAATGCCATTTATAATAACTTTAGCAGTCTTTGTGTGAACATCGCATACTCGATGCCTTTTGTGGTAGTCCTTTGAGGAACTGAGGTCCTTGTTACAGCCATGCACTTGGCATACAGGAAACTGAGAATGCAAATTAGTGGTCCGAGCTCTTTTAGCTGGCAACGAATCTTCCACCAATGATGAATCCAAATTTTCTTTTGAACAAGATAAACTATCAGCTTCTCTGGAATATGTTTGTCTCTCCAACTTTGGATCAAATTTTGACTCTTTCTGAGTACGAGGCTCAGCAGCAGCCGCAGAAATTTTTGAAGCACATCCCTCCCAAAGGAATGGATCAAAATTAACCATAGAGGTAGATGCTATCACATTGGTAGAGTCATCATTAGTCTTATCAGTAGAAGATCCCAGACCAGGATTAGCAAAAAGCAATTTTTCTGTTCTATTTGAGAAGTCTGTCTCCAAAACTTCCATGTTGTCAACTGTTTCTCTATCAAAACTCGGCATGTTCTTATAAAAATCAGAAAGTGCTTTATGATCCCAATCCTTTACATGATTCTTATTCCTTGCAAGAAGATCAACCGGTAACCCAATATCTTCTGAAATAGGAGGACCCCTAGGTTCCAAATAATAGCTTAAAGACTCCATCTTGGTAATAGACCAAATGCCCTACACACCAAACCATATCAAATTTATCAACACACTAATAGAAAGCAAAGTCCAGCCTTGGTTTCTTAAGACCAAAATAAAAGGAAAAAAAAGCAAGATTTTTGCAACCACCCTTGAACACAGGCAAATTACACGACAAGAATTGAGTTTACCAAAGAGAACAGTATTAAACTCTGTTCGCAGTCCATAATCACAAACTAATATGCCCAGTAAACAATCTAAAATTCCAAATTTAGAGAACCTTTTTGCTCAATTAGCCTACTAAAAGAATCCCAGAACAAGTGAAACATTTTGCTCAATTAGATTACCGGAAATCGCAGGAGGAGCAGCAGAAATTACAAAACCATCCCACATAATCAACCACAAGTTCTTCCACTATTAGACATAGCCGTAACCAATCAATCAGCAGAAACTACAGAAAAATCAAGAATCAAGCAAGAAAAGGTGGGGAAAAACAAAAAGAAAGAAAGCCCAGTTGACAAAATTAGGTAAAACACAAGCAAAATTAATATCATAAAGATAGCAGCTTTAGTGATGGAGAATTTAAGTATTGTACCTCGTCGAGTAGCAGCAAAGATAGCAAGAAAATAGAAGAAAAATAATTGGGAAATGGATGATCAGAGCTGTATTCTACGGAGTAGTGCTGCTAGTATCGGGGTTTCCGGAAGAAACAGTAGCGATGGGAGTCAACTTCAGTAATCATTCCCACTGCCTTCCCCTTTTGGACGACAAAAGGAACATCAACTATCGATATCTCATTCCAAATTTCCAATACATATATTTTTTTTAATATATCACACTTTTTTTTGTTTTTCTTTTTTCTTGCAATAGTTAATGACTCAATGGGTGTGTTTGAATAAGTGGTTAAAAAATATTATTCAAAATAATATTATAATATTTTTTATGATGTGATGCATAATACGAGATAAGATTGAAACTTGATAGTGCAAAAACATGTGTATTATGTGTCTACGGTGCAAGCAATTTTTTTCTTATCAAATAAAACTTGTATCCAAACAAGCATTATGGTTGGCTGGTGCCAAAAAAAAAAAAAAATGTTAAGTAGATAGCATTTGGTTTGAGAGATCTGACATAGATTTTGAAATTCTCTCAAATTTCTTTTGTTGTTTGTATTTGAATTTGTAAATTATTAATTATTTTAGCATTTAAATATATTTTAATAATTGATGTATTACAAACCCAAATGCATATTAAGGAATTCAAATAAGTAGACGATTTAAGTGAATTTCAAATTTTTTTTGTCAAATTCCTCAATCAAAACGAAGTAAAGCCATAGAATTTAAGTGCTTTTCACATTTTTTAAAAGACAAAAGTTGATTGACATCATACAAATGTGTAAAATTTGTTGTCAACATTGAAAGATGTGGGGAGGGTAAAGAACAACTCTTCTAATTTGTTATTTTTATTTTTATCCTTTTTTTTTTTTTTTGGGTTTGTGTTGGTCTATTTGGTCCCCCTATATTGTGGGGAAATGAAGGATTTGGTAGTTGAAACTGCACATCATCTCTCTTTCAATTTCTTGATTCCCCTTTTTTGATTACTAAAGGTCTAAAGCGTGAAACTAGATGGTCAACGATCAACCACAATTAGGCATACTACTTTTTCATGTTTCTGAAGGAATTATGAACCATGCAATAGGCGAAAAAATGGCCCATTTTTAATCCTAAGAGACCAAGAGAAGGTGGCATTGGTGCAAATAAGCAATTGTTGTGAACTGAACCCTCCATTTACATTTGCATAACAAAAGACTAGTGGGCACTAAGCCGCTACCAAACCCAAGAAGTTTTTGTTTATGCAGGGTTAAGTGTAACAAATTGCTAGTAATTAGGTGTATCTAATCCTCAAACAACTCAAACTTAGTCGTCTATGAAGTTTTTTTTTTTTTTTGATGAATTCTAAGTTGAAATATTCCTTTCGTAAATTCTAAAATTCCTCCTCCTTCTCCTTCTCTTTCGTCTCCTTCTTCTTCTTCTTTTTTTCTTGTTTATGCAGGGTTAAGTGTAACAAATTGCTAAAACCTAGTAATTAGGTGTATCTAATCCCCAAACAACTCAAACTTACTTGTCTATGAAGTTTTTATTTTTTTTTCCTTTGATGAATTCTATGATGATTCTGAATCTAAGTTGATATATTCCTTTTGTAAATTCTAAAATTCATACTCCTCCTTCTCCTTCTTTTTCTTATTCTTCTTTGGGACCTACTAATTCAAAAGAACAATTTTGAACCAAAAAAAAAAATATAGATTTGAAACGCTGCTTCCGCAACACAGTTTAGTGCAAAAATCATGTATATTCTCTCATCTAAGAAGGCAACATTTTAAATAACTACTAAGAACACAAATAAATTGTAAGTTCTTCTTGAATATTTCTAGTTCCACCCTCCCCTTCTCCCTCTTCCTGGGGAACTTTGAATTAGCCTAAAGTTCATCTAAGTTACCCAAAACGATTACAAAATCCATGTTTATATTAATCAACATCATGGGCCAAAATATGGCGTTGGTCTCCATATGCTTACCTGTCAATATTATGGGCCAAAAAATGGTGGTCAAAACTTGTCATGTCCGTCCAACATGGCTGCCAGATCTGACCAACATGGACACTGATCATTTCAATCCACAACAGCCAGCCTCATGGACTTTGCAGCTAGACTTATCGCCCTCCAAAAAAAAAAGAAGAAGTTAAATTTCTAATTGCACAGAATTTAGCAATAGTTTAACTTAGCTGTCGGTGCCAGCCAGCCCAAACAATCTTAAATGTTCCTGGGGTTTTTTTTTTAAAAAAATTCTTTTATTTCTGGGTTGGGTTACATTTGTCTCTCGTGTCCGATGTGCGTGTGTGTGTGTGGAATTTTCTCTTTTGAACTTGAACTTGAAACACGCTTGGACCCTCCACCCACTCGGGTGGTTCCACAGCTGATTTGCATGCTCATCCCGCCCCCATTTTGGTGCCCCCCATCACTCAATTATTTTCATTATCAAGTCCTCCAACTCCAAGATTGCTACGGAAAAGGGCGCATCACTAGACTTTATTTGGTAACTTTCTTTGTCATGCCAATATGCTTATGTAGCCATATAAATGCCTTCTACAAGTATTGTTATACTCTTCATTTCCATTGTTACAAGTAGTTCTATTGTAGAACTTCTTAGGTTCAAATCTCTTCACGTGCAGTTAAATTCAAAATGTGTGCAATAATACATCCCTTTAGTCTAAGATGGGATCCTCTCCCTCTAATCCTCTTGGTCCAATTGAATCATCCCCTAATATAAGTTAGAGTAGGAGTAGGAGTAAAATATAATGATTGATTAAAAAAAAATTATACGATGTCAATGTATGTTATAGGGCTACAAACGAATCAAGTCGAGTCGAGTTTTGACATAATCGAGCCCAGCCTTAAATTATTTTTATTGAGCTCGAGCTCGACGAGCTGATAATTTAAAGCTCGAGCTCGAGCTCAATTAAAAAATAGAAAATAATTATTTTATTTTTTAAAAAATAAATAAAATAATATTTTTTCTTAATAAATAATAAAATATTAAGGATATATATGTAATTTTAATATTAAAATAAAAAATATAAATATATACTAAAATATATATATATATATATATATATATATACTCGAACTCGCGAGCCGAACTTAATATTTCGAGCTCGAGTTCGAGTTTGACTCAAGTCAGCTCGACCTCGATATTGATCGAGCTCGAGTCGAGCTTGACTCAAACCGTTCGCGAGCGGTTTGATTCATTTGTAGACCTAGTATGCTACAAAGAGGTTGGAAAAGATTCATGTCAAGACTCGAAGAGTGAAGATGTTGATAAAAGTAAGAGAATAGATCAGCATGTATGATAGAGAATTTCTTCTCATTGAGAACTTGTGATCATTATGTAGTTTTGCATCTAGTGCATCATACTCTCTTAAGCAGATACCACTCTTTACAATGAAAATAGAATGACATGGTTTAAATATTTGTGCCTTGGAATAGACCATCAAATGATGAATTTTTAGAAATCAGATGTGTATACAAATGTTCATAACTAGAAACTACCTGTCAATCTCACGCTTCATTGGTTGATCAATAAAGGTACAGAACTTGCCACCAAAAAAAAAAAAAAAACTGTCAATCTCATTCCAACCTTTGAAACATAGAAGTGTCCTTTGAAATCTGTCTGGGTACACATTAGTGTTTTAGATCCTCTTGACATTGATAATGATTACCTTAGATTTACCTTTTTGTTACCACCACAAATATACCTGTCATTAGATTTGGACCTCACTTAACAGTAAATTAACTCTAATTAATATTAGGATTAGGTACTTTGGCTCTAATGTTAAGCCACTCTAATTACGTAACACTTGCATTCTTTAGTTGTTTTGTTAGACTAAAGTATGTCTTAGTAAACCAAACACCTAATTATATATTTTGGATTTTCTCTGGATAAGCATAATCACTAAGGCTCTGTTTGGTAGGAAGTAAAGTATTTTCCTTAAGAAAAAATTTTCCACGGAAGTTCTTTTCCGGGAAATATTCATCTTTTTCAATGTTTTTTGATGTTTGGTTGAAATTTTTAACTGTATTCTTATTATCAAAATTCAACTCCTTCCGCCACCCATTTTTCTTTTCCACCACTGGAACCGATCTTCCTAGTTCCTATCAATAAACATAGTAGAACCACTCAAAATGAAAGAATCCAGGTCAAGCATAAGGACAATTCATTGACTCATAACTATTGGCGCCATAAAAGACATTACCAAGCTAGACATATCAAGACCATGAAATGGCTGGTGATTAAGGTCAATCAATAAAAGTGGAAGAGCAGGCATCAATATCTTCTCAAGTTGAAGAAATAGGCTCGATTCTTTTTCATATGATTATTGCTCTTATTGACTCATATATGAAATCTGGTTTAAAGATCATATACCAGTGATCAAAATCACACTCTCAAAGGCATTAAAATGAAGGCAAGTTTGAGCTAAAGATGCGTAATTTTGATTAAGAAAACATTGCAAAGAAAATTAAAATGATTGAAGAAAGACAATGAGAATTGATAATAATCCAAATCGTTAACAAATTCGTAGTGTCGGCGTCACCAACAAATTCGTCAGCATCAAAGGCGAACTCATCGATGTCAATGAGATCGGAGTGAGTAGGGTAAGGCCTTTTTTTATTATTATATATTTTGAACATGTTACAAGTTTTGAAAGTTTGACAGATACCTTTAGTAGGCGTGATGTGCGCATTTAGGAAAACAACTTCAGTAAGTTTGGAAAAGAAGTTGTTTTCCATAGGATGAGTAAAAATCTTTTACACAATAAAATATTTTCATTAACTTTTGTGCAACCAAACACGGGAAATTAGGAAAATATTTTCCTGAAAAGATTTTCACCCGAAACAAACGGACCCTAAAGATTAGAAGAGAAATAAAAATCAATTCCTCCGTACAATGGACCTTTCTCTTTTTGGACCACCACTCAAGGATACATGAGTCCCGGGCATGCTTAAACCCGACGAATTATTAAGAACGACAGAACAAGATGCAAGTCAATAATGCTAATGCAAAAAAGCCGTAATCATTTCCATCTCATGCTGCTGGATTATCTTTTGTATTCTTGAAGGATTTTCTCTGATGGGTTTGAAAGATTTCATACTTTAGTCCTTAAAACTCAACATTATACAGTTTAGTCATTAAAAATTAAGCAATATTTGGTGTTAGTTCTGGAATAGAATCCAACCTTATCCTTCAACAGGATCACATATTTAGTTGAATTTAAGCGTCAAAAAGGGGAAAGAAAAAAAAAGGCTAAATGTTCAAACCACTTTCAATATATATGCATTATAACCTTCAACCAAGCTAGGATCACGAGTAGGAAATAACAAAACTTAATCATACTTCTTTTCTCTTGATTTCTTTGGAAACGCACTTGAATGGTATGGCAGATATTATCCAAGCCAATCATGTTCAAGACTGAAAAACTCTGGGAATGCGCTCTTTTGGCTATGCAAGACTATAATCTAACTAGGGACGTTATGACTTTTAAGGGAAAGAATGGGGTCGAAATTTCTAGTTTGTTTGGATAGAGTATTGTTTGAAATATTATTTAGAATAATTAGTGTAATACTTTTTGTGATGTGATGGATGAGAGATAAAAAGGTGATTGAAAACATAAAAAGGTGGATTGACAAATATATTTATGATACAAGCGAAATATTGTTTGAAAAAATTTGATAGCCAAACAATTTTTGGCCCTTCAGACAAAGGCCAGTGAATTGCGGAGGCTTTGTTTTTGGCTGAAGAATAAGACCTCAGTATATATGTTGCAAAAGCAACATTATGTATGAAAAGTTTTCGAATTCATACTTGGCTGACTGCTAGTAGATGAATTCCTAAAAAATCAAGGGACTTGATAGGCAATTTCCACTTTCCTAGTACTAGTGACTACTGTTAATCAATCATATGATGGCATGCTAGATTTTATGCATTACATATTAGGTACACAGATCATGTGATAAATCTATTCTTTGCTTATGTCCAAAGTCAAAAGATAAAAAAGGATAGCTATCACATGGTGTGATGATTCTTTGTTCTTCCACTAGTGGAAGTGGAGCTGTGGAAGAGGATCTCTAGTAGTGCACGAGTACACACCAAGCTGAATAGCATTATAGTGGTGGAGGGCTACTATGTTGTTGTTTTTGCACTATATATGACTTTACTTGAAAACTAGTAGGGAAAAAAGTTGAGACCAACCAACATTCCAAACTGTACATACAGAAAAAAGTTGTGCAGAACATTCAAAGAACGTAAAAGGGAGAATCTTAAACCATATCTGGATCTCAACCCCCCCAAAAGAAGGGTTTAATTAATCTTCTCTTCATCACCAATTTCTAAGTTCAACATCGACAATAATGAAGTACTTGTGATGAATTAAGAGAGAGAAGTGGAGATAAAATTATCTTGCTGCTGCACTAGATATAGGTGCACATCTCTTGATGCTGTCCATATTTGTTGTCTCATAAACCGGTAAACCACTGGAATAGAAATCCAAATCATAATTTGGCAATTCGAATAGATCAGAACTTGAATCACTATCTGCACCATCATCAGCATCGTTGAACTTCATGAATCCCTTTTCCTCGGACAAGTACCGATCAGCCCAATTATTCGCTTCAATTTTCTGTGGATATCCCACGTTAGCATTCTTGAAACTCTGCAGATTGTGATCAACCAGCTTGTATTTATCATCCAACCAGGCATAGTCCATGCTGTACTGGGATTGTTTCTTTTCAGCATGAACACCATTTTGTACCGCAATATTATTGGACTTGACATGATTTCCTGGTTGTTTGGAGAAGGAGATAACTTGCTGATGATCTGAATAGCTTCTGAGATCCTTATACGTCTTTGTGGGAGTATGGGCATAAGGGGGAGGTGTTCTAAAACCTGAACTTGAAGTTGAATACAGAGACCTTGAATCGACTGAATTTGTCGCGCTTCCAAAATGGCTAATGCTGCTCCTCCTTTTCCTTCTCCAACCGGGGCTCTGATCATCTTGATCGTCCTTTTTAGATTGTGTAGTGGTGGTGGATTTGGATTTCTTCTTTCTCGAAGATGTTTGGCTGAAAAGCGAATTCAAGAAGTTAGCAAGTTTACCACCAGGGGAGCTTGGTTGCTTGTGTTTTTTTTCTTTGATCATCATTTGCTTTTCCATGACAGTAGTTTGTGAAGGGATTGAATTTGAATTCCTCATTGGCACGTCTAAGCTAAATCTTCCAGCCTTTGAAGCCTGCCTTTCCTGATGATGGTGATCTCTGACGCCCTTTTGTGCAAAAGTTGCACCATTTTCGTAGGCGTAAATTTCATTGGCAGCAGAGAAGTACTTGGCAGCCTCAAAGACATCAAGCTCGCCGGAATCATTTTTCCTGTGAACGGATTTCGTGAGCATCTTATCAGGGGCTGGATGTCCTACGATGGACATATCTCAAAACATATACTGCAAGTGAAATGGAAAGTTGTTTGAAATGCAAGGAAACAAATGTAAAGTGAGTTGTATACTTATAGGAAGAGATGTGTATAAGAAGCTTCAAAAGAGGGAGAATTGTGAGGTTTTAGGAAACAAGTAGGAAAGAAAGAAGGGATGCTGTAAGTGTTTGAAATGATGGAGAGTGGTGGTAGATAGGGTCGCTCGCTCTTATAGCAGCCCATAACAATTTGAAGTGTTTTACAATAATAAAGAATGATGGCAAATCATAAATATTTTTCTGGTAACAATTTTGATGTTGTGTTTTGAGGATAATTGAAGGGGGGGGGGGGGGGGGGGTCTTTTGTGCTTTGATTTTATCTAAAGGAAGTGGGGTCGGATGAAACAAGAACTCTTTATCCTTCTCACGCTTTGAAATTTAGAGGTCGGTGTTGTGCATTACATTATGGGGGGCAGAGAAGATATATCTTTCCTTGGATTCTCAAATTCTATGTTGGGCATCAGCTTTCGAGTGGTTTTAGCCACTCGATATGAAGATATATCTTTCCTTAACATGGATCGCAATGAAGACGATGGGAAAGGACTAGAGAGTAGGATTGATTCGGATCTGTCTAATTAAGAATATGTCAACAAGGTACCCTTGAACTTTAACATTTTTATAGGCTATATATATAGTAGTAATTCTGGGGTTTGTCGGGAAAAAAAAAAATTCTTGTTAATATAACAGCGCCAGCTAATTATACCTTCCAAACTAGTACTAAATAAACTGCTATCTATGCATGGTAAATTAAGTTGGTACTCAAGCATCAAATCCCAGATTGTCATGCCTCATGGAATTTTGGTTAATGCTCAGACATCGCTTCACTGAATAAAAAAAAAGGAAAAGGACTACGTGAAGATTTCTCCCAACTCCCTGGAATTCGAAAAAGGATTTTGTGACTAGTTAGCTTGGATCTTCAAATAGGACACGACTCTGTCTTTTGGTTTATTACGTGTATCGTTTATCTTGAAAGGACAGACTAATCATGCACTTAGGGAAATTAACGATTCAAAAAAAGACAAAAAGATTTTGGTGCTCCATTGACGAATTAGAAATTAGGAATTCGTATTAAAAACGATCTCAAGATTGGGTTTTCAAGGGAAAAAAAAATTGGTAATGGAAATTTTGGATGCTTTGGACTACTACTGAATAGGGCAAACGTTGCTATGGTCTACAACTTTATTAAATGTACTAATATTCTAGTCCTTTATTTGATGTTACACAATTTGGTCGCAGAAGTTAGGGTTCCAAACAAGTCGAACCGCTAGGGAGCTGATTGTGAGCAGTTCGAGTCGAGTTTGGTCAAAACCGAACTTGAGTCAAGTTCAAACTGACCAAGTCGAGTTCGAGTTTAAATATACTCAACTTGTTAGCTCGTGAACCGATTCGATTATATATATATATATATAATTTTTTATTTTAATAGATAAATTACTATTTATTTATTTTTTAAAAAATAAAAATATTTTGTAAATTTTTTTAAGCTCGAACTCGAACTCAGCTTGACTCGAAATTGAGATCTAGTTCAAGTTCGAATTTTACATTAAGAGCTTGTCGAGATCGAGCTCGAATTCAAATTTGATAAAATTAAGTGAAAGTTCGGCTCAACTAGATCAAGACTCGATTCGGATTGTTTGTAGTTCAAATTAAAAGTGGATTGTTTAGGTTTCCAAAAGAACCAAATTTCATTCTCCCACAAAGATAAGCACAAGCGACTAAGACAAGGAAACCGCTTACCAATTGATCAGAAAGGAAAAACTGACACATCTCATTATCATAAATTTCAAGTACTTGATATATAGATTATTCATGGGACTTTTGATTTGCCCTTGCACGAGATAAAATTTAACATTGTAGGACAACAAGTGTGGCATTCCAAATTTTACCCCCATGAAGAGCGGAGGCTAGGCCAAACCAAAAGTCAGTGTTTTACCCCACTTGTGAGATTTCTAGTGCTACGTGCAGGACTAATGTGATGCATCCACAATCTTCGTTGTTCAACCTCAAAATGAGATCCCTAGTCATTACTGAACACTACTATTCAACATCTGCTTTTTAATTTTCTTTTAAGAAAGAGCGAATTGCCAATCAACAACTTTGGCCCATCAGGAATCAAAGTTCGATCATTGATGCTGCGCAAGTGGCTGTATTTGTAGATAGAAATCTTGCCAGTGGCCACACGTGTAGTGGCATATGCCAATTGATACATGTGTCATGGATTATGGATGATGTAAACTCTAAGCTTACTTTCGCTGCATATTATCATGAAGATTGTGAATGCTGTGCTAACAGTTATATGATGAGGACAGTGCATTTTGTGATTGCTGCATTGTCAATTTTTGGACCAGACCAAAATGCTATAGTATGAAGGTTTGATTGTCCCTTTCTCAAGTTCCCAAATTTCTGCCCTCTTATATGACCAACTTGTGCAAGGTTTGATCGTCTTGCATCATGGCAGCTTCTGGCTTCCATTTGGAGGTGTCACAATCGTCTGACGAAAATTTGTTACCATCTTGGTATTATCCCCCAGTACCAAATTCTACCATTGTGGACTTTTATTTCTAGGACTATGGTCCCAAACGTTTACTTCTGAGTCAGTTCTGTGATAAATTTTGGTAATAATCTGACATGTTTTCCACAGGGTTTGTCCTTAGCATTGTCGGCCAACTGAGGGCTCAAGTCACTTAACATATTTGGCTAATTATTGCTTTGAAGAGTTATTGTGTGTCTGTTTGCAAAAGAAAAATATGAAATAGTAGTTGGGTGATGAATTGTAGTACAACGAACGGATGTAGGAGATTAGCCAATAGCCCATTACTTGGCTTTGTATGGTGGTTTTTACATGATAAACAAAATGAAATATGGATAAATCTTGATATCTTTTGTTGTTTAATTAATAGAAGAGTGACATTACAACTTATGCTATCCTTTCCTCTCTCGCCTCGCCTCGCCTCATTGACTCATGAGGGCTAAATATCAAAATTAGATAGGGAAAAGAAAATATAGGTGCATGCATCATTTCCTGTTTGGTCTTGAAAACTAATGATTGTGAGACACAAGTACGCTATACCTTACGTAAAAATTTCTTGAAAAATTCTTTGACCTATACAAATCATATTTGTTATATACAAAATGATGTATAGGTATAATAAAGGCTAGGAAAAGCCAGTTACAGAGAAGAGTCTGAAAATTTTGCAGATGAAAAATCCAAGTGTGAAACTTGTTACCAATCAAAAGGAAACAGCAGAATCATATCCACTTTAAGTGATGATTGACAGGTTGATCTTGTAATCATAAGAGCACTTGGCTTTAGTAGAGATAACGATGAGGGAGAAGTACATCTCGAACGATTGGAGGATATTGGCAATGCCAAATAGAAGAAGAGAAGAAGAAGCTGGATTTTAACCAGGTAATAAATCCATTTGCCTCATGTCTGAGCTTCTTGAAAGCCCACTTCGAATAAGCCAGTTCATCAAAACATGTCCTTTGTTTTTTATTCGGGCCAGATGAATTTGGCCTACTCTAAGATGAAACTTGTCTTCCCCATGGGTGTTAAAACATCAGATGGTTCCCACTTGTCGTCTCTCCTGCAACTGTCTTCGTCCAATCTTAGCTGATGACTAGCCAATTCTAATAGCGATCCATGTTAACATGTTTTGTTGCTTTCTTTTACTATGCACCATACAAATAAAGGCTCAACCTATGGTCATGGATGTCCAATCAGTCCCATCTGCACACTAAAGTTTCAGGTCCTAAAAGCCCTTTTCACCGCAACTTCCATGGAAAGCTGTTAGAGTTGTGGGATTATTAGAATCCATTTTAGATCACAAAATAATGAACCACATCAAGGGAAGTATAGCCGCGCTGGGATGAGCAGATTTCATCAAATTGATTCTTTCCCATTGGATACTACCGCTGTAGAAACCAAACACTTACTGTATCTTCTGTACTGCATGCGTTAATGTACATGTGAATGTACACAATCATTTAGGATGAATTAGATCGTTTACCTTATATAGAATGCTGTTTAGATTCATTATATTGTCATTCTTCGTTGTCTAGATGCATTATACTATAAAATTTGTAAATATAGACCTCATTTTCTAAGTCTTCTAACAGCATGGTTTATGTAACTGTTGTAATTTGGCCGACACTATAAAGCCACGATTGTTTGTGTTTCGAATCCTATATTTTATACTGTTAGCGACTTATTCAGATTTGTTGTGTTTTATGGTTTTCAGATCTCTATCCATCTGTGATACGTTGATGTATTTGTTGCTACTAATGCAAATTCATGACAATATAAAAAACATAGTTTCATTGTCATGAATTTGCATTTGCAAATGTTAGAATCTATTCTCAGAATGAATAGATTATCTCAAATCTTGTCAAAATTATTTTGGATCAGATCAGGGGCGGAGGGAAGGGGGGGGGGGCCAGGGGGGCAACCGCCCCCCTCCAATTGTTAAAAAAAAAAATTCTAAGTAAAAAATTTTTTATTATTATGTTTTGCCCCCCCAAAAATTGATCAAAAAATTCACTTTGTCCCCCCCTCCCAAAGGGCCCAAACAATAATGTTTGAAAGTTATTTGGACTAGAGAATTGCCACTATTTTCTTAACGGAGAATAACAGATTTGGTCCAAATAACTTACCTACTATTTTTTGAACTTCACAATTGTCCTTTTTCACCAATTCACCTCTCATTTCCTTCTTACAGAAAAGTCTCAACTCTCAACTCCCAACTTCAATTCCCTCTTCAATCTCCAGTTTTTTTTTTTTTTTTCATTTCAAAATACAAGCTAATACTCTATGGCAGAGAATTGTAACTCCTCAGTTCTCACCCGAATTTTTCTGCAAAAGTTGAAACGCGTGGCTTTGAAACTGGATGTACCAAAAGCTTTGAAATTTCAAGCTATTATCATTTACCAGGTTAGTTTGACATTGCATTTATTTAGTGAAATGTGGGTGTAAAAAGTTCGCCCGCCAGTTGTTTGATGAATTGCTCGAGAGGGACTTGTATTGTTTTTCATACTTGGCCTTCTGAATTCAGGTGATAAACATTTATTTTAGTTGATTCTGAGACTGGTTTCCTTTTCCAATTTTCATACTAATTTTATTTTGAGGATCCTGTTGGCTTCCTTGGGTGATGGCCGGGCTTTTCAGTCAGGCTGAATGGCTGAAATTTGTAAGGGAATTAGGGAAACCAGTATTTTGCATTGGTCAAATTCCCATCTCTATAGGCCATAACCAGCATTTCTCAATCAATTTTATTTCGATTACAGGTTGTTGTTTTTGTTGCAAATATAGTGGTAATGACCAACAGGACAATTGATTCTTTTTTCAAGAAAAGACGTCTAGAACCAAGTGGAAGTGGTGAAACTCCTTGTCCTCTTTGTGATTCTTCTCCTAAGCATCAAACAAAGAAATTTTGTAGAGCTGAATCATTAGAGTTTGATATTTCATTCATAGAACGTGATCCTGGAAAACGAAAATCCATTTGGGAATATCTAGAGCATCAAAGGGATGAGGTACGGAGATAATGGATCGACTTCAAAGTTACAGAGATAATGGATGGAATGAATTGTTCACCAATGTAAAGACATTTTGTGATGCACGAAATATAGAGATGCCTGATATGAATGTCATTTATAAAGCAGGTCGAGGAAGAATTCGAAAACAAAATGATTCAATTACCATGGAGCATCACTACAGGATTGATGTGTTTTTGGCAACGGTTGATTCTCAAATACTTGAAATGAAGAATATGTTTAAGGAAGATGTAATAGAGTTGCTTATTCTTAGTTCAGCATTGCACCCCAAAGATAATTTCAGGCTTTTAATATTGAACAAATTTGTCAACTTGCAAACAAGTTTTATTCAGCTGACTTCACATATCAAGAGAAGTTACACTTAAGAACTCAATTAGAGCTTTTCCAGATTGAGTTTTCCTGTAATTCTCAGTTTCAAAATTTGTCATCACTTCAGGAGTTGTGCCAAGTGTTAACAAAGACAAGAAAATCAATGTGCTATACTCTTATTGATAGATTGATTCGTCTTATTTTGACTCTTCCTGTTTCAACAGCTACAACAGAGCGTGCATTTTCTGCTATGAAAATCATCAAGACTTGTTTGCGTTCTAGAATGGAGGAAGACTTTCTTGCTAACTTTATGATAATGTATATTGAGAAAGAAATTGCTAGAACTTTTGATATAAATTCAATCATTGATGACTTTGATAAAATTAAAAGTCGTCGTGCACAATTTCATATGTCCCACACAGTCAAATAGATTTGTAAATATAATGATATTTTTGTATATGTGAAGCGTATGAGTAATTTTCATTCTATATAAGGTTGTTTCTAATCTTGTGGTATATATGTTCACGTTATTTTTTTTGTAAATATATTTTACTTTCATTGCTATGGACTCGCCCCTCCCAAAGTTAATTCCTAGCTCCGCCACTGGATCAGATCCTTTGTGCGTTTACTCGTAGACCTAGCTAGCACTTTTCCAGTATCTGTTCTTTAATTCTTTTGCCTATTATTAACTTTTTTCCAGCAAAAAAATTTCCAAAGTAAAAGAAAAACTAAAGTTTCAAAACAGATTTTGACAATAGAGGATGGACGACAGGTTTGGTCCCCAGTGTTCCAATTGACGAAGCACACATTGGACACTAATCTTAGATCTGTCTCCCATCCTCACTCTGTGTCGCAAAATTCCATTAATGGTGCGAGACCTGAGGGCTTATCAGAACTGATCCAATGATCCCCTAGGAAGAAGACAGGACTGCTACTATGAATGCATAGTGCTTGGACAAACAAATGCATGAACGAGAGACTGCAATCACAATCACACAATAGAAAAATCAGAAGCGTCGGACACCTCCGTGGGGATGTGCCTCTCTGGACTTGCAAAATCAAAGCAAAAAGGTGACACCAAAAAGAGTGATTTTATTTGTGATAAGATCAGTCTTTTTGGCCATTAAAACTACATCAAGCAAGTTCCTCACGACGTGGCCATATAAGCTTCATACATAGTGCTTCATCCCACGAGAGAATTTTCTCATCCCATCATGGACTAGTCCCTAGTGAGTTCCAATGAAGGTCCATTGATTAGAAAACACAATAATGTTTTATCTCCTGCTATTGACGTTATATATCATTCTAGACCAGCAAGAAAGGAAGCAAAAATAAAAAAGGGAGAAAGGAAAACGCCCCGACCTTATCTGTAGAAAGGACATTGCTTGTCTCTTAGCTTTCTGAGAACACTGCATTTAGAGAATAGAAGAGGCTATCATGACGGTCTATTCTTTGCTTTAACATGGACAAAACCAGCCCCTTAGCCTGTTCTGCATGGACATTAAAATCAACTGCAAAGCAGACACCAACTTTCCTGAATTGTGAGCTCTTTTTTTTTATTTTTATTTTTATTTTTTCTCGGAAACAAATATTCATTCCCTTTGATCTAGTCTTTAGCGCTAGGCTGGAGTCTTGTTTGAAGATAGGATAGCAAAAGATTAATTTAGATATTTTTTTCAAAGTCAGTGCCATGACTGTCATTATCTGATCAAAAAGCAAAACCAAAATTTGCCAGGTAGAAAGGATATGTACTTCATGAATTTTTTAACACTTCCCAACGTATCTAACACTGGTCATTTCTTTTGCTTTTTAATTTTTTTTAACATTCTTTTTAATTCGAATCCCAGATACTTCTCACTTACGCTCCCTTCTCCCCGTACACCCAATCCATCCCTCCCCCTTTCTTGTTAGTTAAGAGTATGTCAGGGAACAATCAAAGCACCAATGTTACTGCAAGACTAATCTGTTCCAAAAGTTATGAACTTATGGCAAAATGTCTGTAAATTAAGGAGTCATGCATATGGTAACTTTATTCTACTGACTGACTTAGTCTTACTGTACTAAAGAAAAAGTACAGTAACAAGTTCTTGCTGTTTTTATGCTACTTTCCAATTAAAATTACTGCTATCATAGCTTTTATCCCTTGATTACAATTTTGATCATCAACATTGAACTTGGAGTCTCAATGCATCCTGGATATTTATTCAAGAAAGACGTCTAGTTCCAATGGATAGTTAATACTAGTTATTTAGGTTTCATTTAGCTAGACAGAATTTGCATTCTCAATTTCTGTGGCTGCTTTTTTTTTTTTTTTTTTTTATAATCCCACAATTTTTTCCTTTTACTAATATCACGCAAGTGACACCAAAATAGCAAGGACTGAAATTAAAAAGTTTTCACTTGCCACATTCAAGAATAAGAATGGAATAGCATCTACTAATTAACTCCTATTTGTTGAGGATGTTCAGTGGAAGTGTGCATGAAATTATCATTGGCAGCCCAGAGTGGCTAAGTCCAAACTCGGTCGAGATGATTAAAAACAAGTCTGGGTTTTGAAAAAACGACTTTGTAGTTTCTTGGGCCAGGAGTAGAAATGGCCCGAGCAAAGATGCTCTAACCAATTCAGGAGCTAAGACGCCTCTTGTTGAATAGGACTAAATTGATTACTAATTTTCCTTATTCTTGCTTCTCTGAATAACTTTTTTTTTTTGTGTGTGAGTTGTAGTTAAGTTCCATGGGGAGTGCCAAAAGTCAGCTACCCTTTTGGTATTCCCTCGTGGGGTGAATTTAGTTGCTTCTTGCTTAACATTGTTGCTTCTCTGAATAACTAGCTGATCAGAATTCTCATTTCTCATCTTCTTACCTCATACACACACGTTTACTCGCTTGTAAATTGTCAGAAAAAAAAATTATTGATTTTTTTTTTTATAATCTGACATCATCAATTTACTCTACTCATATGTTATAGGAGGAAGACGAACCCCCAACCGGACTTATATGAGGTTGAAAGTGAGTCTTTCCGACCACACAAGTCTCTGAATTTTTTGACAAATAGGAATTGAACCCCTATCTAGCTCTAATATGTTCCAAAGTCAATATTCTTTTATATTTCCCACACCACACTAAAACTATAACCTTTTTTTTTTAGCATGGTCTTCACTAATGATACCATTTTCTTAAATCTCATAAAATATTTCGATTACCATTTATTTGATTTAACTAGGAGTAAAAATCCTCTTTCAGTATATCGAAGATTTTTTAAAACCCTTTTCGAGAAATGCCATTAAAACAATTTAGCTCTTTTAACTTCTTCTTTTTTTTTAATTATTCAAAAGGAGATTCAAACCTTACAAGAAAAAGAAAACGAAAAAAGGATAGCAACTGAAAGTGACAGAATCGAACCAAGTAACTTGTACCTACATGACTAATCTCCCTACTAGTTATTTCATTTTCATTTGTCATAACAAATTGACAGAATTGATGTATGTAGCCTTCTTTCACAAGATTGTAATTCAAAGAGGAACCCTCCTTCCTACATCATTCTCACTGCGTCCCGTCATTTCCATTCTCACCATCCTGTCATTCTGCCAGCAATATAGCATAAACTTGAGAGTCAAAAACATATTTGATTGCCTAGCTACATACATCCTGTCATATTCACAATTATTCATAGAAAAAAGAGATAATGGCATACCATTACCTAACTCTCAGGATGTCGGACCAATTCTATTACATGCAATAACATTATATTATTAACAGCCTTGTCCTATTCAACTATCAAATCTGGCATTTAGTGAGAAAGAAGCCGTGCTAATCTGTGGAATTGCTCAACGAACAAGAGTATATTAGCTGATTAAAGAACTATCAGAAAGCCTAACTGAGCCTCTATTAACTATTAAGTGATGATGTTAAGAAGGAATATCTGAAAGGCCCTTTCACATGTAGCTAGGTTGTGGGAGTACTGTAACAGGGTTACAAAAGCAAATATGGGTTTCACAAGTACGTACTTAGGGAAAGGTTGGATTTGACAAGTGCTTAATTAGGTTTGACATCATTTTAATAGCATTTACGTTTGACAAGTAGTATTTGCAAGACAAGTTTTAATTAGCAAATAAACATTGCAAAAAGATGAGAAGGTCGGGCAAGTTTACAGCATCTGTATCTAGCATCTGTATCTGTAACCAGATGATAATCCATCAATAGCGGTTTCTTTCCTATTTTGTGCCCTAAAGGTACAGTAAAAATATATATATCATCACTCACCCCTCATATTAGCATACTTAAAAAAGAGAATGGAAACATTGAAAAAAAAAATTTAACGTAATCACTCGACCCATAAATCTAAATTTTTGCAACATATTACGTCAGACCCACTTCTTATTTTGTAATTTTAGAGTCGTATACACCTTTGTTTATTATTTTTCCTTTTATAGCAAGTAGTTTACTGCCGTTATCAGCATGAAAACTTAAAAGGTGCCCACAGAACACAAATGACCCAGGCATTGATGTACCACGTTTTGTTGTTTTTGTCTTGATGTTTATTGGAAGACCTTTCATTATTTGATCTTTTGCTTGATTAGTTTTTTCAAGGAAAATCGTTCAAAATATCCTTCACAATTCGACAAGTAAATTTTTTTATCCTTCATTTTTAAAATGTTAACTTTATGTCCCTTACAAATTCAAATTAGCAAAATTTAGCCCTAGTCCAAGTTTTAGATCACTTTTTATCCTGAAATCACTATGTGACTTACATTTTTTTTTAAGTATAAAAAGGTAAGATTTCACTTATTTAGTGGCAAAAAATGAATGTGAATTGGATTAGATCCTATTTATTTAGAGGAACAGATGAATACAGTTCAGGTCAGATCCTCATTTTTTAGAGGTTAAAATAAATTGTGTCATTTGTTTAACTACAAATTGAAACTAACCTTTTTACTTATGTCACATAATGAATTCAGGGTGAAAAGCAGTCGAAAACTTAGATTGGGACTAAATTTTATCGATTTGATTTTATAAGGGTGTAAAAAGCAAATGGACTTGATGAATTCAGAGTAAAAAGCAGTCAAAAACCTAGGTTGGAATTAAATTTTATCGACTTGATTTTGTAAGAAACATAAAGTTACTATTTTAAAAGTGAAAAATGAAAAAATTCATTTGACAAAATGTGAAGAATGTTTCAAAAAATTTTCCATTTTTTCCAACGACAAATTTTCAAATTTGAACTTATAGGTATTTTAGACCCTTAACCAAACCTTGTCAGACAAAGTTTCATATGTGCATGTATTTAATCGGTTGGATGAGAACAAAAGTACTCCATTATTAGTACTCCATCTTTTTATTCATCTCTCCGCGGAAACCCATTCATTGAAAAAAGTTTGCTATTGTTGTACTACTAAATAAATAAAAAGATGTTGGAATCCTGATTCAGCAATAAGTGGATCATCCAGGGGCATAACCGTCCAAGAGAAGAAAAGTACTCTGACTGGGGTTGGAACTCGGGGATGCCCCATTCAATGTTCGACACGTCTCCTGCGAAAAATGATTGACAGTTTTAAACTTTTAAGGTTGGAGGTTGACGTCCACCCGTCAATTTTTTGTAGTAAGCACGCTGCAATATCGTCCACACGCATCCTCAAGAAAGGCATAAACCACGGAACAAAATTTCATCCGAACAAAAAAAATAAAAAGGAAAAAGACATTTAATTTTGGTAAAAACTAAAAATACTTACTTTGTGTATTTGTTGGATAGGAAATAATGATAAAAAGGATCTTGTCCACATCGGTATAAAGAACGACCTTTTCTTGTATTTGCGTTCGGAAGAACCCTGAATCTAGTAGAGCTGCTTATTGTTCCAATCGAGTTGTAAGTTTGGATAGTAAATTATTTGAGATAATTTTGTGAAAAAATACTGTAACACTCTTTTGATGTGATGTATGTGAGATAAAGATATGATTGAAAAATGTATTGATAATATAAGAAAGTCAGTGCATATAAATAAGGTGAATATAATATATAATCCAAATACTTTCAATGTATTTCTCGAACTACTGAAAAAGGGCAATGACTTCACGTTATGTATTTAAACTCGTTAAACCCCGATTCTCGTCATTTTATCCAATAAAAGGAATGAGGGAAGGTCCAGCAGTACAATATTGAAAAGAAAAAAAATGCTCCGATTTTGGATTCGAAATTTTATTTATTTGTGTTATTGACAGTAACATTTTCTAATAATGTCATATATATGAGATAAAATAATTGAAAAACATGCGCTAAAATATATATACATATACATATTATAAGTAATCCATATCCAATAGAGAGACACAGAAATGGGGAAAAAAACTATTCATAGAAGTAATCGAAGTTGAAAAAGATTATCTGTAACGATGCTAGTAGAACCATAATGTATGTAAATCTTCGGCATTTTTCTTGTTGGTTGCCCAACAAAAGATATTAAAGGATGTGTAATACCAAAATATGTTAATCAAGACATTGAAGTACTCATTTTCAACTGATCAGGGTTCAAGTTAGTATTGAAGATGTAATTTAATCTTTTTTTCTAATTGCCTTTTTAATTACAATTTCCATTTCCATCTCTCCAAAATAAAAATAAAAAAAATTGTGGTCTAAAACTCAACATGGATCCTTTTTAGTTTAGGTAGAGATATTGTTCCGGAAAAAGTTCAATGTCTGAAAACATGAGTGTGAAGAATCTATCATAAAATTGAGAAAAACAGATATCGAAAATTTTTATACCTTGAAGTACCGCATATCTAGAAATATCCTCCAAACATTTATTAGGAGTCCATAACTTTCTTTCTTACAGGACCATGATTTTCAATTTGACTACAAGAGTCGAGAGGTAACATTCAAGCTGAAGTATGATACACAAGGAAAACAAATCAAGAAATCTATAAGAATGACATAACAGTACAAGTACTGTGTTTCTCTTATAGGGCAGATTTTTTCTTTTGTTTTCGTGGTTCCTCTCTGGGACTCTTATCTTCATTGCCAGGAAAGCATCAGTTCCAACTTCCACATTCCATAAGCAAGCTTCTAAAGCCAACTGCGATAACAAAAGTACCTAACTCTCTTTTACCATCTATGTCTATCTACGTATGAATTATACAGTCTATAGACTCATAGATGTATGGAACATATAGAAAAATACTTTTCTTTTCCCCTCTTACTAGCAGCAAGAAACATAATAGCTGTATGAGACCTATCCCAGAAAAGAGTAACTCTTCCTGCCCTAAAAGAGAAAAAGAGACAACCGGTTTGGCAGTGTACTTGTCCATATATATGTGGTTTTCCTTATTTCCCCATAAAAATCCAATCTTGGTGGCATTTTGTTACATGTTTGCTTGTTTTTGTTAAGATTTTGATAGAACCATAACACTTTTTTTGTGAAGAAAAAAAGGATTGTAATTCTTTTCTGAGTATTATCTGTTGGTTTTTGATACGGTGTTACAGATACGTTACATAAATTAACACAAAACAGGATAATGGGAAGGGGTAAAGTGGAGCTGAAGAGAATAGAGAACAAGATAAATAGACAGGTAACCTTTGCAAAAAGAAGGAATGGTCTGCTGAAGAAGGCCTATGAACTCTCCATCCTATGTGATGCTGAGGTTGCTCTCATCGTATTCTCCAATCGTGGCAAACTCTATGAGTTCTGCAGCAGCTCTAGGTAACTTGTAATTTCCACATACACTCACACCATGTATGTGTGTGTTTTTTGTACTATGTTGTGTGATTATCTGGCTTGAACTTGTGCGAAATCAAGCAAGGGAATTGCCTTCATTAATTTTTTCTTTTGTGTTGTGGGGGGGGTGGGGGGTGGGGTTGTTGGTGGTGGTGGTGACGGTGGAGAGAGTAGTTTGAGTGCATTTTTTAGTACTAGATTTGTGCGGACAAGTTATCACAATTTGATATGCCGCTAGAGTGCAGTTTGTTGCTTTACAGTTATCGTGATTTCTGGATCTGAATTTTGACATCCCATAATCAGGTTTGAGATCTAGTCTGGAACTGGGAGTTTATGAAATATTTTGTCAGTGTACTTAAAGGGATACTCTTAAGAAATCCAGGTGCCAGCTGATGCAAGTTAAAATCTTGATTTTTAACTCAAATTGTTGATAAAGTCGCCCCACCAACAGGCCGATGACAAGATCAATCGAGAATTTGCCCAAATATGATATAGAAAAGCATAGATCGTTGTCATAATATTAGTAGCGCGGATCATCTGATTAGGAAAATAAATCACTGCATGATGAACCTACTTCTGGTTGAACTTTACCAACTCAAGAATTGATGTGCATATCATTTTCTTCATTGCATTGGGATGCATCCAGACAATACTCAGGCTTGCTTTTTGGCTGCAAAGCTGCAAGTTTGTGGTGCTTTGTGCATAGATTTAGGTATCATGTTCATGAGTTCGAATGGAGTTATAACATGTGTTGCTTGAGCACTGAGAACAACCATGTTGAAATTATTGCTTTCTCTTGCTACGACTGCCTTCATATTTGATAAATTTCTTGTGTCACCATCATAAGATTCACACTTAGTTTTATGCATATGTGGTCTTGTGGTTTCTTCCTTTCATCGGAATACTCAATCATCGATATTATGTTCTGATCATGCAGCTCTTCAAACCCCAAAAAAATAAAAATAAAAACTTTTCAGGAAGAAATGTTGTTTTTGTTGGCCATGAATCGAGTTGCTTTTTCCAAAGCTGCAATTCCTTGGTTGTCTGCATTTAATTCACATCAATCAAACGTGTCATTCTGCTAGAGGTGTGCCTTTTATTCCTTGCATATGATCAACATAAAGCGTTTTCACTCAAACGTATAGTATCATGTTATTAGTTAATCCACACAGTCGAACATAAAGTTGTTCATTTTAATTTCCTTCGTCTAGTAATCTGCTTGAGTTGCAATCACTTTATATGGTATTTTCATATTATGTGTTGTTCAACTATGAACTTTATACTGTTTGCTTTCATTTTTGACTTAGTCCCTTTACCCATTAATCCTGATTCAGAATATAGGTGTTTTCTTTAAGCACATTCAAGGCAAGGGTCTAAATTCTTGAATACTTATTGTTACATCCTAAATAAATCATTCATGAATCGTTTCACATCTCCATGCACTATGGTAAATTCAACTTAGTACGTCTTAGCGCAATTACGTTTGTCATTCATAGACTTAGAAATGTAATGACTGATATGATATTGTGCGTTCCTATTATCTAGGCTTTCGATACTTGGTTCTTTATGAGTAGTAACTAGCTAGTGAAAATTAGCTTGAGAAAGAACTCGTGAAAATCAAGATCTATTTTGACTATCAATCTTAAATTACTACGGGTGACATCAATTTTCTTTGACAACTGAAAGTCAAATGTGTTGGTTAATAGTTACTCTCTCTTGAAGAAACAACAATAATGTCCTTTAGCAAGATTATCCATATTTTAAGAGGATGTACTTTTCCCCTCTTATTGTGACACTAGATACTAATCACACATATATGCCTCTTATATTCTTCCATTTCCATGTTCAAATTGTTCTGGTGTAGGCAAAAAAAAAAAAATCTTAAAGCTTCTTATATACTTGATCTGGAGTTAGTTTATTTGAAAATCCAGGATTGTAAAGTAAAACTTTCTACATTCTGTGATCAAATGATATCTTATATAGGTGGTTTGGCAATTTGATATCCCAAGTTTGGTGAATACTTACTTTATGCAAAGTAAAGATAATAAGTTAGCACCTCAAAAGGAAAAAAAAAAAAAAAAAGAGAGTAAAGACAAGTTAAAAATTTGAAACACACTTTTGATGATGGTTTTATTTGAATGTGCTGGACAGTAAAGTGGAGTCTTCTGCATTCTGTGATCAAGTCATATCTTTTATAGTTTTTGGTGATCAATCCCTTTTGCAAAGTAAAAGATGAGTTAAAATTTTGAAACAGACTTTTGATGTGAATTAAAGCCCCATGATATTATTGAGAGAAGTTACTTTAGCCATTGTTTGTGGCGGTAGAATAGGAATTGTTGTGGACAATTGGACATAGCAATACATGTTAACCCTAGAGACTCTTTGGATAAAATCTGATCCCCACTAATTAAATTAATTAGCTTTGTATGAAATTACCTAGCTATATGAAGTGAAGTTCAACCACCAAATTAATGCAATTCCAATTTCCTCTCAAGGGTGATCATCATCACAATTTAACCCTCAATCATGTTTCCCCCGCGATCACTTCGACTATATTTTATTTTCCTTCTTCCTTCTAATATTTTCTTTTTTTTTTAACTATTTTAATATTATTTTCTGTCCATGGATTGTACTAAATGACTACTTTTGAACCCTTATACGCAAACGGACATGTTAGCAAATGTTGTTTACCTTCAAAAAAGAAGCTGAACTGAAAAGTTCTGTGCTTCTGAATATGGGTAGTTACGGTTGTGTAATGTGTCCTTCCTTAGTGTATAGTTATTGCATAGGGTACATGTTTTGGTTTGGTGATACTTATATTACTATTTGTTACACGTACGGATTTCATCCTTTTCGTGTATAAAAGTTCGAATTTTGTATATATATATATCAAATGTTGTCGAAAAGTACAATAAAGTTATATGAATGCATATCAAACATTATAACAAACAAGTATATTTAACCCGACACACTTGCACCAAATCAAAACCTCATGAATTTCATTTAAGTGCAGCCATTTCCTCATCTTGGTCCTACCATAAGATGAGGAAAAATTGAAACTTTTAGTACTCCTGGTGTTAACTTCACTTTTCCTAATTCTCCTGTAGTATGTCCAAAACGCTGGAGAGGTATCACAGATGCAGCTATGCTGATGCTGGAATGAACCAATCCTCCAAGGATCCACAGGTAACTTTGTTGTTAATGCACTATAGGACTCCTTCCCTTAACCAGGGACATATATATTAGATTTAGCCCCTCCAACAATGGGCACAAGTTGGAAAGATATCACGTGCGTTTTTTCATGACCTAGTGGCTAACCCTCCCTAGAGGTAGAGGGCCAAAAAGATCCCTTTTTCTCCAAAGTCCTAAACAAGTCTTTGTGTGCGTATTAATAAATCCATCACTACAGCATAAGTTTGCACCTGAGTGACTGTTTTCTTGATCCCTTAAATTGACTATGGTTTTCCTGAAACAGAGTGACTACCAGGAGTATCTGAAGCTTAAAGCAAGAGTGGAGGTATTACAACAATCTCAGAGGTAACAAGAACTTCAACAACAGGCTTGCAAATGATTCTCTGACTAATGCACTTAAAATGATTAATTAAGTTGTCTGTAGGCATAAAGCAATGAGAGCAAGTCATTAGAATCTTGAGTAGCTTGACTTGTAGCCTGAGATTAATTACTATCTAGTGTTTCATGGATCCATCACGCACGTCGAGCCCAGAGATGGGACCTCACACCAAATGCTGGAAGAATTATACGTACGATTAGTGCAGCAAGCACATCGATCTCTGTGTCCTCATCGCCTGATTGTACCTGGATGTCACCGAGAATTTTGGTGTTCTAACTTCTAAGCTTTAACTTGTACTGCTTTAGCTCTTTGGACAATTCCTATGGTAATTTTTCGCTGATGCTGCTGCTATTTGTCTTCATTTAGGCATCTTCTGGGGGAAGACTTGGCTCAGCTGGGTGCAAAGCAGCTCGATCAGCTCGAGCGTCAGCTTGATGCATCTTTGCGGCAAATTAGGTCGACAAAGGTATATATGCAACTCTTTAATTTGATGATGAAAACGCGCCCTCCAACTCGCTGAATGAAGTTTAATGACTTAAAACTAGCTAGTGAAAGATACTTCTACATGACACGACAAAAATGTGCTAATTAGTTATTGCATTTTCATATTATAAGGTCAAAGTTGCAGCTAGCTCGTTGCATGTTAAACTATTCTTTTCCCATTTAAGTGAAGCATTATTCTTTGGGAGATTAATAGATAAGGTCACTTGTAAGATTGGATTATCTTTTTATCTTCATGTCTAAGTGTAATGCGCGCCATCGATCTATTTTGCTGCTCAAGCTTATATATTGTCACTTTCAGTGAGTATTGCTTTCCACAAAAAAAAAAAAGATATCATGTCTAATTAGTGGCTCTAAAATGTTGCAGACTCAGCATATGCTGGATCAACTCTCAGATCTTCAGCAAAAGGTAACGTATTATTAACCTTGCCAATCAGCTGTTTAACGTTTTACTGACCAAGCCAACTATTTGATTGCCCAGGAAAGATCACTGATGGAAGTAAACAAGGCCTTGAGGAACAAGGTAGCCTAAAATTTCTATTAAATTTGGGCTATATTTTTAAAGTTTTGATGCTCATGATATTTCGCATTAGTTATTGCTAATACAATCATCTAAGAATGTGCATGAAAATCATCGATCATAGCAGTTAGAAGAAACCACTGCAGCATATCAGTTATCATGGGACTCAGAGGAGCATAATTTACGACATAGATCTCAGACAATTCATCCGGAGGGATTCTTCCAGCCCCTTGAATGCAACAGCTCCATCATGAAGTATGTTGCTATTGTTCCATAAAAAACTTGGGAGATTTATTCTTGCTTTGCATGCATGTGACTTGTTATGTGGGGAAAAGAAAAAACTACTTTTGTTAAACTCTTTAGGATAATTTTTGGTCTGCGAAGGGGAAAGTTGATCAGTAGATTATAAGTTTTTGCATATATTCATGTACTTCTCCATTGCAGCTACAACATGGTGGTAGCCGATGCTGAGGCAGAGCCAACACAAAATCCCAGTGGAATCCTACCAGGATGGATGCTTTGAGAATATGTAGCAATTAAACACAATTTGAATTGGAAGGCCAACAAATACGTGTGGTACACAGGTTCCTAATTTTGCTGTATTTTCCATTGAAATGGGAAGATAAAAATAAATTATGTTCTTGGGCCAACAGGCATAAGTGGATCCTGTTGGAGTAATGTACGTACCATAGCAGCATTAACATATTGCCAACTCTACAGTTTTCAAGGATAAAGACATGGAATGTCTTTCTTTCTTTTTCTTTTTCTTTTTTTTTTTCCCCGAAGACTTGGAATGTAATAAGATGGGATCTATAATCTTGTGGTGGGGAGTGGCTATCTTTATTGAACTGAAATTTGCTTGGACAAATATTATTGTATGACGCAAAACAAAATGTGCAATCAGGCCAGCCCTTTTGTAGGGACTAGGGGAACATTTAGTAGCTATAATTCCTTTTTTTTTTTTTTCAAATGTTTTATCTCTCTCTCTCTCTCTATTGGTAGTTAAAAAATGGAAAAAGAAAGTGTTCGTCTGATAGAAGTACTCTTTTTTAATTTTTTTTTTTTTTAGCAAAATCACTGCAATCCGAAATAGACTTTTCTACTTTTTGTAAGACAATTATTGTGGGATGAAATTGCATAGAACACATACTATAAAATAGTGGTTGTCATTACCTTTTTAAAGTAATAAAAATGAGTAAGTTGATGCTTTCGTTAATAGGAGACATGCCATATACAGAGGATGCAGTTAGAACTAAAGTAAGATATTTGGGACAAAAGAAAGACTAAAATATGAAAACAAAACTCACGTCAAACCACAGCAGAGGTCTTGGATTCGAGTCATTCCACTAACACGTAAAAAAATAAAAAATAAAAAGATGAGAGGACAAAAATTACATTGCTCTCTAATAATTAAACAAAAAAAAAGGGAGGAAGAAAGAAAAGCAAATAGGCATCTGGTACCATCTTGGTTCGAATCTTTCCAATTTTAGATCCGGCAAACATTTAGCAGAAAGAGAGGCCCAGCTTTGCAGAGCTGTGGAACTTGCTTCTCTCTCCTCTCACTCTTTTTTTTTTTTTTTTTTGAGGGATATTCCAAATTAATCTTATGTGGTGAAATGTAGTAAGAGGAGGGCTTAAGAATAAATTATTGTCTGCAGCAAAAAAATAAAAGAGATAATTTGTTCTATGCCTGCCTTATTTATATCAAGTTCTTATTTAACAAGTAGTAGTATTTAGAATAGAATAAAATTAAATAAAAATCCAATTTTTTATCCAAAACTATTTCATCCGAAGGCATCTATTGCAAAGTAAAACATGACGAAGTAAATAACGTCAAAGGTTCTCAAAGCGAAGCAGTACAAAATTTAAAGCGTGTACTGATTAAGCTGTTCACATCAAAGGACACAAACACCAAATAGTCACTGTTCATAAACAGTGAATGTCAACTATAACGACAAGATATAGTACTGCACTGCACTGCACAAAATGGTACAGAAGGCGAATAATTGAGGAGGCAAAATTAAAATGAGGAAACAAAAGAAAAAAAAGAGAACTGATAAGATAATATTTCGCTTGCATCATAAATATATTTTTCAATTTACTTTTTTATATTTCTAATCACCTTTTTATCTCACATACATCACATCACATCACAAAAAGTGTTACAGTAATTATTCCAAATAATATTTTAAATAATACTCTATCCTCGATTCAGTAATTTTCATCTTTCGTCTTAAATAGTTTTACCAATTCGGTTAGTTGGACGAATAGGTGTTTGAATGATCTTTTCCACTATATTGGACATATCATTATTTCGCGTTTTTTAGTGTTTCAGTGACTAAGATTGAGGTTCCAAAACATAGAGATTCTCTGGATTGTAACAAACCACTTTGCCATTTCTTATAATCTCTTAATTGAAATAACAAACCACTTTAACCCCTTAATTTGAAAACGTGTTGAAGTGGGTTCTTCAGTAAAAATTTACAAATTGTTAACGGGGGTTGGGAGACCCTCTACAATTTTCGTGTTATTGGTCTAGATAAGAAGAAATATTTAAGATTATACAGGATACATAAAACTAGTAAAAATAATTTGAAGAGCTACTTTGGAATAATTGTCTCCTTTTCCAAAAATGATTTTTTCAATTTTATACACTGGAAATGGTAAGCAATATATTACACAAGGTTATAAGTAGAAAAAAAATCAGTGATTTTTTTTAAGTTTTGAAAATATTCATTTGGATTGCTATTTTTTAGAGTTTTTATAGAAAAATTTATCGTAACAATTTGATATATATATATATATATATATATATATGTGCCTGTGTGTATAAAGTAAAAAAGTAATTGAGAAATGTATTTAAAAAAAATAAAACTTTTTTCTTGAAAAACTAAAATCTAAACAAAGATACCATAAAAAATCTCAAGGAAGTTTTCAGTAATTATCCCTATTGCATATTGGTCCAATGACTCCAATTGCACAGGCGCTCAATGTTCTGTCCGACCTTTTCAGGGTAGACCGAGTAGAGAGGCGGGCAGGATGAATGAGATGGAATAGGAATGCCAACTTTCGAGGCCGTTGGAAAGGAATAATACCCAATAAGTTTACCGCTGTGGTAGAAAATGTTTGCTTGTCCCGTTGGAGAATATTTGGAAGTGCTTTTCCTAAAGTCATGACTAAATTAATGTGGAGAATACGTTACCTTGAGCGAAGCATCGCTCAGCTGAGGTAGAGAAAGTGATGAGAGGATGATTCTACGTATATTCTTCGAGGTGAATTCCACAAAATGGGCTTATAAAAAAAATCAAAAAAATTAGAGAGTGTTTTAAGATAGACAAAAAGTTTTTTAGATTAAATATTTTGGTAGAAAAAAAAAACCTAGCTTATAACATGTTTTTATTTTTGTCTTTCCTTTATTATTTTTTTAATGATTTCAGCTATGAGCACAATCACTTGAACGGAATTAGAATTTCTTTCATTATAGTATTCACTAGCGAGTCAGGATGTATGTCACATTATAATTTGAATTTGAACTTCAATTTTGCACATATAATATGTACAACCCGCTAATATATACACTATATATTAATATAGGAAGGATAAATCCAACTATACTAAAATTTAAGGCACGAGCAGTTATCACTCCTTAATAATGGAGGCATATCAAAAATATTTTGTGCATTTAGTAATTGAGTTTTGTACATCTACAAAAAAAAAAAAAAGATGTCTGCATAGGTAATACTTTTTCAGTTTTGAATTTATCGAGTTAGATAACAATCATGTAGACAAACTTAAACTACAAATAACTAGAGTAGTAGTGCTATCAACTCGTTATCTTCATTTTATGCTTGAAAATCGAGATTAAATAATAGATTGAAATACCTTGACAATCATCAGTTGCCATTGTTTCAAATATTGTTGTTGAAATGAAGGGTAAGGATGTTGTTAGCATTTTCATCCTAGAATAGAAAATTCCATGCTCAAGATTATTGTACAACTTTGAAAAATGGGAATAACGTGATAGTCCCTTTTGGATACAGTACCCATGATTTTAATCCACTTATATCTTGTTATATCATTTAGTAATTTAAACTCTTAAAATAATTTAGGAGTTGATAATTCTTATTCTATTTCCAACGGTAAATGTAATCTAATCAGTACGGTGCCCTAAATAAAACTCTTGCAGAAAATGAGGTAGTTTCAAGATTTGGGTCATTAATTGCTTGAAGATAGTATTGGAGGTAGTTGCTTGTGTTTGCATATAGAGTGTTATTCAAAATATTATTTAGAATAATTATTATAGTATTTTTTATAATTTGATATATGTAAGGTAATTAAAAATACAAACAAAAGAGTTAAAAATGTATTTATGATGTAAAAAAATAATATATTTATACAAAAAGTTGTTTGCTGATAGTACAGCAATATTAACAAACCTGGCATGTTTAATTAATTCAATTACTGAAACCGTACATTAATAGTCCCATTTCCAAAAATCTGCTGGGCCAAATTCAGAACAGTCCCTTCATCACATGGCCATGGCGGCCGTCAACAGTTTCAAAGAAATGACACTGATCTACCCAAATTCCAGATCCGTACACTTCTAATTGTACCAAATTTTGGTTAAAAACCTGTGAACTTCATATCCACTAGACTCCAACGAATATACAGTAGCTTAAACAAATCCTAGCTCGACAGCACATTCTTAAAAACCACCTGGTTTTAACTTCCCCAGGATCCCTTTAGCTGTAATGGTTTCACATCTCATCACAAATCTGTACATGCTTTTTCAGACAAGATGTTATCATAAAATATATTTCACCAAATAGAGACAACAAGAAAGTTGGAGCACCACAGAACCCACCAGTGATTTCCTAAAATATCCCCCTCTTTACACCTGCAGATTATAAAGAAGCAATAAAAGGATATATATATATATATATATATATTTATATTCCCCTTTTTTGTTGTGTCGTGATTTTAGAATCTAGGGGCATGGGATGATAAATTGGAGTTAGAGGGTTTCCTTTTTTAGATCCTGTGTGAAGAGGGTCGTTTGTTTTCTGGGGAGAAGAAAAGAGAGAGAGGAGAAATCATGGGGAGAGGAAAGGTACAGTTGAAGAGAATAGAGAACAAGATTAACAGGCAAGTGACATTTTCAAAGAGAAGAGCTGGATTGTTGAAGAAAGCTCATGAAATATCAGTACTTTGTGATGCTGAAGTGGCTTTGATCGTCTTCTCTCACAAAGGGAAGCTCTTTGAATACTCTTCTGATTCTAGGTATCTACGTACGTACCTTTGATCTGCTAAGTTATCTCATGGACTAAAATTTGTTGCAATAATGAATTCTTCATTTTCACCCCCATTTAGAAAGAGGTTCAAAAGGGTTTTTTTTAAAAAAAAAAACTTCTTTCAGAAAACATTAAATAAGGCTTGTTGTTGTTCCTTTTGCCCCCTCTTCTTAAATCGTGTTGGCATCCTTTTGTTTTCTGATGAGGTCAAAACCATGACGGTTGCTAAGTTTTGAACCGGTTGCGTACCATCCCGTCTTCCTTCAGCATAATCTTCTCTATGTTACATAGCATCTGGCTTTACCATGCACCCTTCTTGATGCTAATATCTTCAGGGTCTTAGTTGGATAAAATTAGTTCAGTCAGAATACAATCTCCAAGTCTAAGCTGGACTTCATGTTTGCAAGTGATAGCTAGATTTAATCTTGTTAAAGGCTGGTGGTTTATACTTGGAGGATTTAATGCTATCCATGTCAAGTTTAAAGCTTCAATTTGTACTTGCAAAAAAATATATTAGCAGTGGATTTCAGATTCTTGATTCAAGATGTCACGAATTAAAATCAGATCCATTAACTACACAGCTAGCACTGACAGGAAAAGTAATTCGCAAACTTCCCAACTTGAGAAAGAAATTATATATCGTTAGACATCTATGTATCAGCAGGAAAGAAGATGAGAAAAAGGCAATAAAATCAAGAATTTATCAATATGTGTTTTGCAGTTATCTAAGTTCCCTTTTCGCCAAAGTTCTAAGCTAGACCATGCACATCTTCATTGTTGTCAATATTTATTTCCGTCTTGTTGTATTGGAACCCGCGCGATCTATGGCATTTAATATAGACAATGATCATCTCTTCAATTTTTTAGGCTTTTTACCCTAGCATATCTAACCTGTAAAAATATTTTTGTTACTGCAATGATATAAAAGGGAAAGAAGATATCACATTCTAAACATCTTTGCTTCTGTTATTTCAGGTAAGATTATGTTGAACTATTACTGCTTCTCTCATCTTCTTTTCCCACCCTCAAATTTGCTTTTTTGAAATAGACTTGTGTTATGCCAATCCTGATCAAGTATGCTTTTACTGCATAGTCTAGCGAACATGAGGTCACCCCAGACCTGGATTTTCTAATTTTCAAACTCATCTTTTAGCTAATTCTAAAGTATTAATTGCATGAACATTTTGACTTCATGTATCCTTTCTTGGCACTTTAACGTTTTCCTTCCTTCCTTCATGTAAATTTTTACTCAAATGAATCTGCAATTTACTTGAAATATGTGGATAAAAAATGTTGCCTACGTAGATGAGTATTGCTTATCCTATTTCAATCTGTTTACTTGTTAAGTCGTTTGCATTACAATTTACTTTGCAGCAGCTCAGCAATAAAGCATATTAGAAACTCAAATTCAAGCCCTCCCTCCCCGGCCCCCATCTTTCCAGAAATATAAAGTTAAAAAAAAAAAAAAGACAAAGACTTTTAATTTGCTGAATTCTTGAAGTCGAGATGATGAAGATCCGATCAGAAGATGTGACACCAAAAATCTGCTTAATCACTAGAATAAAATAACGTCATGTTTTGACCTTATGTATGTTTTCTTTCAATTTTTTTGCAAGGACATATGATGGCTAAGTAGAATAAAATATTTCCAGGTAATAAAGGACTTTGAATATGAATTGTCAACATCTTTTTTTAATCAAAAGGTAAATAATAGTAGAAGAGGCGGAAAGGGAGAAGTACGAATGATAATGATGTAAGATAATAATACACACAACGAATTGAACCATTGTACTAAGAAGTGCCTGGCACAGTAGTAGGTTACCACTGTGCTGCTAAGCTGAAACATGATATATAAAGTGGATAGATAGTTTATCGATGTGCTTGGCACAGTAGGGGCTCTAATACTGGTCTTTATCACAGTCGATAATCGTAATTATTGTTTATATCTAATGAAATCCTGCCGCTTTTGACCCAAAATTTTAAAAAAAAAAAAAAAAAAAATTCTAAGAAGGGTTGAGACAATGATTTTGAATAAAGGACAGAGCAACCCCCAATCTTGATTAAACACAGGAATGACCTAAACTGGTTTGGCACTTTCATGATTGTCTCTATGATGAGGATCAAGAAGATACAAATATGCGAAAGTGTTATTGGGTGAACGCCAATTTCATGTATTATAATACTTAGGAATATATAGTTTATCAAATAGCTATAACAAGTCTGGTGGTGAAGATTAATGAAGCATTTCAGCATCACAAAGCTATTGCATGTCAATATGAAGTTACAGATTGTGACATTTTATGCCTACGATTTCGGTATAAAATAATTACTCTGAAAGATTATACAGTAGTATTACGTTGAAACTCACTTCTTGAATGTGCTAATTAATGCAACAGCATGGAGAATATCCTGGAACGATATGAAAGATATTCATATGCAGAAAGGCGATTAGTTGCAAATGATCTAGAATCCGAGGTACACACACATATATATATATATATATATATATATATATCCTAGAACGGCATGATCATGCATGTCACGCTTTTTCTTTTTGTGGTATTTCATGCATGTTGCCTAGTCACAGAGATGTATATATATATATATAGCCATCTCTGATTGATCATTTGACATGAGAATTTCCCAAAACCCAAAAAAATTACGTGAGTTGCATGCATGCTTGAATTGTGCAGGGAGATTGGACTCTGGAATACACCAAACTCAAGGCCAAGATTGAGCTGTTGCAAAGAAATCATAGGTGAAAGACATGGCCTGGACGTGGCCTTCCATATATATTCTACTGGTTAAGTATAAAGGTTGATTCTTCTTTCTTTCTTTTGAGTATTTGAAGTTTTCTTTCTTGCTCCATCAGGCACTACATGGGTGAGGACCTTGATGCAATGAGCTCGAAAGACCTCCAGAATTTGGAGCACCAGCTTGACACGGCTCTGAAACAAATCCGAACTAGAAAGGTAAGCTCTTGTGTTCTAGGTGTTTTGTAAATTTCCATCCATGGTGGGCTAAGTACTCAACTTTTTTTAGTAATTTACTTCGTTTACCTGACCCTTAAATGTCCGTTTCCTGACAGAACCAACTCATGTACGAGTCAATCTCTGAGCTGCAGAGAAAGGTCAGCTTCTTTAGGATGTAAACTTGCATTCAACCCTCTTCAGGTGTAATTGTTCATCGTGATAATCATGTACTGCTCTTGAGCTTGCCAAGTTATACCTGCAATTAATCACACAAACACCTTAACAACAAAAGTGGACTACCATTTATTAATCACACAAACACCTAAGCAACAAAAATGGACTACCATCTTCTTTGATGACTTTGGGACTACATTACTCGAGTACAGTTCCGGGTGCACAATAGGTACCCAAAAGTCCAAAACTAGTCCTACATCATCTGATAACTGAGTTTTCTGAAGCTATATTCATATGGTAGTTGTTATTATAGCACTGTAGTATCTATTGCCTGGGTTTCTGGTTTCATTTTTCTTAAATTTTAGCTGTTGTGTGACATTTGACTGGAAAAAAGGAAATGCTCAACGGTATCTGCAAACTTTGCAGCATCATTAGTTCATGAACATATATATATCAAAAGCTAAACCCTGAGCCAAAGGTTAATCAAGTTGTAAACCACCCCCGCAACTTTCTAGATAAACATGGGTGTCTAAACCTCTAAAACTTTTTCAAGTGATCTTGAAACTTGTTCCTTTCAGAAACAATTTGATCAGTTTTTTCATTTTGTAGTCTATGTTCATTCAGCTACCCCTTGTTTGCTTTGACAGGAAAAAGCAATTCAACAGCAAAACAGCATGCTCGCAAAGAAGGTTAGTCAATACATTATCATCATTAATTAGTGCTCAAGTCATTCAGCCTAACTCGAATAATTTCTTCTCGTGGGAGGGCAACCCTGTCTTTGAAATAGGATATCTCTTGTTCTTGAACAAATTATAACCCCAAGAATGGGAACAAAATGATTATTTTAACCTCTTCTTTCATGCCGTTCACCTGCATTATTTACCAGAACTACATTTGCCACACAGTCCACCATGTTGGCTAGCTTATTTACGAATCAAGGTTATTTTGCTTCTTTAACTTCCTTTGGCCTCTCTCTAATAGATAAAGGAGAAAGAGAAGTTAATGGCACAACAGGCACAGTGGGAGCAGCAAAATCAAGGCCCGAGTTCAACTCCATACCTGATTCCAGAACCACTCCCTCCTTGCATCAATGTCAGGTAATCCAAATTTCATTTGATCCTAGCGCGTCAGATCTTACATTGTGGATAAGAGAGGAGAACTAAGGAAATCTATAGGGGCAAGTTCAACCACATATGTTATTTTAACTATATTAGGAATCCACAAAGTATAAAGTTTAAATGCAGAATTAAGTGCCCAGACGATTTGCACAACAAAGCTCAAACTGCGAGGTTTTGGACGCATTAGAATTAGAAGCCACTTTCGTAATTAGCTTAAGTTTAACTTGTCCATTCTGCATATTTGTTGCTGTTGCAACTTGCAGTCTTGCACATATGGTGCTTTTTGGCGGATTTTCAATTGCATTAATGCTTTTGTCATACTTTAAACAGTGGCAACTATGAAGAAGAAACCCAAGAAGCGAGAAGGAATGAGCTTGAGCTTACTCTAGACTCGCTGTTTCCCTGCCATCTTGGATGCTTTACTGCCTGATCAAAGCGCAAAATTGGGTGCTATACTTGCTAGTACTTGTAACTGCATACGTTGACACCGATAAAGGCGGAGAAACCAAAATTTGCACCCAACTTGGAAATTTCTAATATGTTTGACTATCTGCTGGTGTTATCTGCGCTAAGTGTATTTTGTGAACCCGATCTGGAAACTTTTTCAGCTGTCTCTAAAGCTGTAGTTCTTGAGCATTTTTAGAATGATGGAAAAATGACACTATTGGAGCTGTGGAAATAAATATTAATGTTCTGTATAAGTTTGTAGCCTCCAATTGTTTCTTTCTTTCTTTCCTTCTTTTTTATGGGATGCTTTCTTGTTGCAAGTTAGAATTCTTAACTAATTAGGGCCACTAAGCATTAGATTAAATTGGATGTTCATATTGGACATTGAGTTTGTGGGTACCATCTCGACTCGTCGTTGCCGGGATGGCTACCTAAGCTCGTTTGTTCCGTGAAGATCCTCGCCGTCGTTGTTCCGAGGTGAGGATCACCTCGGCCTATCAGATCAGTTGCCAGCTATCCCCAGGTAGACGTGACTACCCGTTGCCCTAGCGGTCATGGCTACGACTGAGCCCGCCACCATAGACTGCTATCTAACCACTTACTAGTTGTGCATCTCGACTCTCAATTTATAATTGACTTTAGCATCGGAGTAAGATCGGAGGATAAAATCCTGACCATTCTTGTTTGTTTTGACAGGTGAGCTCGTTCTGCCGACTCAGCTCGTCCGCTCGAAAATCACCTCGTCATAGTTCAACAATTACCTGGAGATATGTGATACAGCCACAGCTGAATTTTTATTTCCACAACAATCCTTGTTGAAAATGTTAAAACAACCCCTTTCGAAAATCAAATTGCATTTGGGCTTGGAAGAGCACTTTTGACATTTCATTCAATAATAACTGTAGAAATAAAATTCAAGATGTGGCATTAACATCACTCATTATTTGACCATGGATGATGAGGTTTGTGAATATTTTGTAGAGGGGGCTCAATCCTGCAAGTGTATAGTATTATATCTACCATTGTGGTAACATATATATGAGCACTTTAGGATCTTAAGCGTCTACTATCAATAACAACTACACAGAAGGGGATGAAAAGAATTTGAGTTAACAAGCTAATTTATCTTGTTCATTCATTAATATTTGAAACTAGTAATAGCAAAAATTCATTGGGATATATAACTCACCTTGTCACTTGCACATTTTGGTTTTTGTAATTGCAATCCGGAGAGGGATGAATTTCAAACTCCAAAACTATCTTGTGATCGAGCCAAAGTCCTGGCATTCATCATCTAGGTTGCATTTAAGCATGGAATTGCTTCGGCCATGATAATTTACCTTGTCCAGACGCTTCATAGGATGACCTAGGTGTCTACTTAGAAAACATCAATTCTAGCAGCTTCAGTATTGGAATCATAAAATAACAATCAAGGAAATGTTACTTCAAGATCCAGTTAGGTACGGTAAATTTGTACACGAGGTAAATTGCCAAAAACCATGTAATTATCGGAGACAAAATGAACATACTGGAATTCTAATCACTTGATGGTGTTACCATTAGAAGTCAAAAATCTTAGAGCCTGAAAGAGACTCAAGTACTATTTAGTTTTAAAGTTTTGGCAAGTATTCTGCACCAGATTGTTTTACTCCTTGAAGCAACAGATAAAACCCAAACACAACCCCCACCCCCCCCAACCAAAAAAAAACCCAAAAAAAAAAAACTAATCTCATCTCCTAAAGAGGCCAAAAAAAATTTTTTTTTTCCCTCACCACTGCATCATGATCCTATTATTAGCTTTACTATGTTTATCAAATAGAAAAGGAACCTAAAAACGAGGCCAATAAATTATTGTGGCAAGTGGCACAGCCTGTACAACCTTATCAACTTTAAAAAGATCAAAACTTTCAGTGATCTACTCACTATAAGCTATGTGCACAATCAATTTTCGCTTTTTCTCCCATGATTTTTTTTTATTTTTTATTCTTGTCTTTCTTCAGCCCTCCTTGCCGTGGCATCAGCACTCCAAAGTCATGTCTCATTGAATTCCATCAACTAGAAAAGAAACAAAGAAAATCAGGTTGATTATGAGCATGGCAATCTCATAAAGCTTACTAGCTAAAGCAGTTAAGATGAGTAAGCTATAGCACAATGAATGAATGCTGGCAATGTCCAAAGCAAGAATAACATCTGTAAAACGTCTTTAGAAAAGAGATTGGGCCAACAGGACATCTTTGCAGGGAGCAAACCACATTTTCTAACAAGAAAAACAATCAGCACATCCTAAATCCAGTAAAGAAAGGAGGAAAGTCAAGATCAAACTCCACTTGCACCACAACCATGGAGTACACCTTTTGCCCACAGAGAAAGTTGATTAAAAGGCAAAGAAAATGACTTTGGAACAAAAAGGGCCAAGCTCTTCACATCCAATCGTATTCCTCAACGCACAATCCCACATCATATAGAGCACCTATGGAGATTAATTTCCTAAGCTTTTTCTTTTTTTCACTTTCAAAATTTCCTAAGCTTTTTCTTTTTTTCACTTTCAAATAATATGTCAGTATATAGAGTATGTTACCTGAACCTGCATCAAAACTGTGTGCATTTGCCACCTGCCTTAAAGTTGGTTAGCTAAACAGACTTAGCAGTAGTTTCATGCAGAAGATCATCACAAACCCACTACTATATGTCTCCCAGAGTTTGAACATTTTTTCAGGTGTTCATGATGTCACATTCAATCATCTAAAGTATTCAACAATTAGTCAGACAGAACTGGTTATGAAAAAGAACTCCAGAAGAATCGAAATGAAAATGACGAAAATCTAACCTATGAATCTTGAAGGATGAATGCTTTAAGATTAGCCATTAAACAAGCTAACACGAAAATTTCTAGACATATCTATTTATAACAAGTGTATGACTTGACAAGATGAATAACCCATGTAAATGAATAGCAAAAAAGGATTTCATAATAGACCTTAGAAAAATGCAAAGAGAAAAAAGATCATCTGAAAGAAATTACCATTCCACAAACTGGACAAGTATCACTTCTCTCCAGCCACTCGTATATGCAACTCAGGTGATAATGGTGAAAACATTTAGTTATTATCTTGGGATTTTCCAGTGTATACTCTGCACAGAAAATCTTTTGTGAATATGTTATTCAAAGAACCATTAAGCACTAGGTTATTAGAACCCAATAAAAGCTAAAACATCAAAATTTACCAGCAATTGAATCTAGACAGCTTCTTTGAATAGAATGTCATCTCTTTCACTTTATTGACTGGAAAAGAGAATAAAAGTGGGGGATGGGGATGGGATGGCTGAAGCTTACCTTCAAGACATGTAGGACATACATCTTCATCTTCTGAGAATGTAACATCATAACCAACTCCTTTTTGCATGCTTGACGAGAAGTCCTTCACCGAGGACTCACTTTGGTTGTAAATTAATCTGTCTCCTACTTTTGAAGGTCTTGGCGTTAGTTGAACTTCAGGATCACCTGCTGGTTCTGGCTCTACACGTGAATGGTTTGAGCCTTTGTCATGTCTGCAGATAACATCTTGTGGCACTGGAGAATATCCAGAATTGGGATTCATTTGCAAAGTTCTATCAGATGCTCTGGTGATAACTGAACTGTGAGTTGGTACCACAGGGTCTGGAGAGGTTGCACGTTGATTAGATATCAGGGCTGGAAGCCCACTCCCTCTTGCAAATAGAGCTCCATACTGTCAACATTACACTTGAGGGTCAACTTTTCAACAACTTGAATGAATCATTTCACATCTGGAAATAACCAAAAAGACACAAAAGCAGCAAATAAAGTACTAGACCTTGTATAAGAATGGCATACATCAAAACACAATATTATGATATCTTTGGTTGCAAAGAAAAGTCAAACACAGAGGAGAGTGTCAGTAGAAGTAGTTGAGGCTAATTGGATGAAGTAAAACAAAACAGTCTTTATTCTGTGAGGTCATTTTATGTCTCCCCTCAACCACTCAACCTAGAGGGTAATGCCAAATTTAAATAAGAAAAAAGGGAACAGAAATGAGGACTGAGTTTTTCATGTTTCCTCTATATGATCCTATCTCAATGAAACAAGAGACAATAAACAAGATGTTCTGCGCTTACTCCCCTTCCCACTCTCTGTCTCCACCACCCTTTTCTTCTTCTCCAATTCCTGCACTAAGCAGTGCGATGATGTCAGATGTTTCAAAAGTTATACCCTGCCAGCTAAAGAGACAAAATAATCCTCACTAGATGCCTTGTTTTGTGAATGTAAAAGTTAACATGGTTAAGCACTCCATGAGTTGTATATTCAATTGCTTAATGTGAATAGTTGGTAATCAAGAAATTTGGTGTTTTAAGTGCAGCAAGATTTCTTTAGCAGTTACTATACATAACAAAGGAGTGGTGGATAGTGTTCATACCACTGCATTATTGCCAAGTCACATTATCAAACTCAAACAGCATTTGAGAGCTAAAGAATGTTGGACATCTAAAATCAACCAAATTAAAGAATCACAGAGTGCTAAAAGATGTGTACAGCTAACGAAACTGTTTGCCAAAAATCCAATATATTGTAGTTGGTGCAGCATAAGCAGGTAATGCCTGCTTTTACTTACACTCTGCAGAACAATTAAACCTACAAAATGTCCCTCAAGTGGAAAACCATCATAGAAATCATAATCGAGAAGGAAGTATATGTCCCAACTTCATATGGAGCACATTAACAAACAAACAGAGAACAAGGAGGTGCTGGAGGAATAAGGACAGAAGTAAAAGCCAGAGACCATGAACAATCTAAATAAAAAAGGGATAAAGAATATAGGCATCACAATTTATTTCCAAATATTTCTGAAACGTTAATAGGTGACACTATCCTGTTGATTTCAAATCAAAGAAAGAGGAGCTTTTTGTTGCACCTTATCCCTAATGCTTTGTATACAGCAATTGAGGCAAGGGCAGTTTCCATGGTTCGAGCCGTTCTCATCTTCATGGCCAGCAATGTTAGGAACAGGGAAACAACAACAAACGGCACCCATGATGCAGCTTCAATTCTACATCAGACCTATTTTTGCAGAACAATTCAATCTCATTGTCAGAAGCTAACCAATGCAAAGAATTAAAATAGATATTCTGAGAAAAAAAAACGAGAAACTACTAAAAATACAAACGATCAAGCCTCTTTACTCTACTGTTTCATTGAAGGTAATATAGTTACAAACATCAAGGTAGGGCCAAGTCGTCTAACCTACTCCTAAACAGCAAGAATTAGCAAAATTGCAACTTTCTTAGCACTAATAAAGTCCTAAAAAAAATACCCTGTAAAGAAGAGGACAAATTTCTTTCATAAAACAGAATAATAGACATTAAAGCACGAATTGAACAACAAAAAACAGAACTTTTTTTTTTGTTAATAAAACCCATGTTTTTAAAACCAAAAAAAATGGTAATACAGCATCAAAAAGACTAATAAATTCTGTGAAAAATCACATTGCAACACTCATTTTATTTCTTTAAAGCTGCTACTTGCAAGACTCAATCTTTACTTATCCAATCAGCAAAAAGAAAGAAAACGCAAAACCCAAAAGAAAACATTCCAAACAGAAAACAATGACCCCTCTTGATAATATGTTCCAGCAAAAAGCAATAAGACTTCTGAATAGCCCATCAAAATCTGCAAACATATGCATATACCATTAGTTATGCATGAGACTGTCGAATGAGAAAGAGAAAGAGATTACTGTACAAGGTGCATAGCAGGGTTTTCGGTTCGACAATGATCAAAGTGGGGACTTGAGTTGAGAAGAAGTAAAGGAGACTACTGCTCCTCCTCAGCTCCTCCGGAGCTTGGCAATTTTCTATATTATTTACTTTTGTGTGGCGTTTGGGTTTAGGATTTTTGGGCGAGGAATTAGCTGACAATAGAATTATATATCTTCTTTTTTTAGCTTTGGACTAGATATTTTTTTTTTTTTTTTTTTTCTTTAAGGAAGAAGGTCTATCGTTTAGGATCGGCCTAATCCGGCAAGGAAATGCTAATCCTGCTTTTCTTAAATATCTATACAATGTATATGGATAAATCCTTTTAAATTTTTTTTTTCGGGAAAGGTAAATCCTTTCAAATTTAAATATCAAATCTTATATATGTGATATACATCTTATCTAAACCTGTTAGTGTATTCACTAAGAGTTTAAAACAATATTAATTCAATATATAAAGTCAAAGTAGTTGCACTCGGTGTAAACACCTTTTGTCTTTAAAAAAAAATTTATAATTTTACCTTCACAAATATTAATTTGTATTTTAATAACATTTTACCAACATAATTACTCATAATCCCCTTTTTTAAATTTTTCTTAATCACATTTTCTAGTGGAGCAATGATGCGATTTAAGAAGTGGGATGAGGCCAAGGGAGATATGAACTCACTAAATTAGAAATCTTGAGACCTCAACCTTACCATCTTAAGTATTGTAGCGGCTAAATTATATAACCATATAAATCAAAGTTTTTAATGATAATTTTATACAAATTTTATTTATGTAGAAAATAAATTTATATAAACTTAATTTTTAAAATTATTTCTACATTGCACGCACATTTTAATCATTTCTAAATTACACGTGCATTGGGTGTGCTCTTAATATTAGATTGTTTTATGAGGGGAATCGCCATGAATGATGTCGTGTTGTTATATGCAAAATCAGCTATAGTGGAATATCTTGAATTTATAATTTCTGATACTAGTATCAATAATAATGAAAACAAAATAAGTAAATTTTATGTATAAGTTCCTCTTAAACTGAGTAGTGTGTTTTGATAGTAGATTATTTGAAATTTTTTTTTGATAAAAAACTATAATACTTTTTTTTAATATGATGTATTTGCGATAAAAACGTGATTGAAAATTATATTAATGATGCAAACAAATAAAAATTGACAAATAAATTACAATCGAAACAGGGTTTCATGAATTATGTAAAATGAGTAAATTTTATCCTCTTTAAGATGCAGAGTTATCGAATACATTTCTTCCATGATACTTTATTATTATTATTTTTTAATGGTAGTGTCCGTACGCCATTGAGAGTTGTAGTTTATCTTCCTAGTGATAAATATTCTACCAAATAAGGACTTTGATTTTAATATATTCAAAGTTGACCTACCAATGGACACACATCTTCAAATATAACACGGAATCTTACAAGGAAGATTAGATGAATTAAACCTTCTTCATCATCAATTCAATGAAATTGCCTTCCTAATTAAATATTGAGCATTTTGTGTGGCCTATGTTTGATCTATGACCGAGTTGTATTCTTCATATTAGTGTATTATTATGGTTACCGCCTACCTACCATAGCTAACCACTAAAAAGTGTTTTTCTATTGGATGGTTTTTGCTAATGACTTTGAGTTGGTCAATCTATGCAACAAGAAGATGGATAGTTATTTGCCTTTTGGGATTGAAAACAATAACAATTTTAGCTTTAATAGCTTTGCGATTTGTGAAGAAGACAAAGGAGCTAGAGAAAGTGAATTGACAAAAAGCCAAATTTGCAATTGTAGGTCCCTCCGTGAGCCACTAAGGGGATAACTTTTATAACTTCTTTCTTCATATCAATAATTGGTTCTTTTTTTTTTTTCTTCTTTTTCACCTTTTAATTCTCTCTAGTTTTACTATGAGAAAGAGCGTATCAAAATGGGAAAAAAAACATTAAAAGATTAGAGTACAATTCAAAACGCAAATAATATGCAAGCATAAGTAGTAAATAAGTGAAGTGATATTTGCACTCTTAAATTGGTCTCTTGCACTCGTTGAAGGTATATTTATTTAGTGAATGGATTAAAATACACGAGAGAGAGTGCGAATACCAATTCTCGTAAATAATTAAGAGTTGTATCCTTAAGAGGAAACGGAAATGTTTTTCGTAAATTTTTGTGAGTTGGCTAGCAACCTTTAGCCCAACTCCCTATCCCACATCGATTGTGAGTGATGTGTGTATTCACTACTTAAGTCCCCAAGGTCCCCTCATTGGTTACCGGCTTTTGAGGTGGAATTTGGGATTCGGTTTAGGTTAGTGTGTGTGTGTTTCTTGCTACTGTTGAAAGGCTAGCAACCTTTAGCCAAGAAACTTTTTAGAAGGATCCAATTTGGAACTTGGGTTGGGCTGAGAATTGGCAAAGACTCTTTCGAGCTGATATTCGGCCCATCAAATGAACAAGGTCGGAAGTGATCTTGCTAATGCAAGTTTGGACGGACTTTTGTTTCATGGTCCCTGCGGCGGAAAAAGAAAGTGGAAGATTGGAAATCATAGGCTTCGTTTGGATTGCATTTTTTTAGAATTTTTATAGAAAAATTATCATAGCAATTTGATATATGTGAAGCAAAAAAGTGATTGAAAAATATATTCAAGAAAAAGTAGCAAATTTTCTTTGAAAAATTGCAATCCAAACCCCATTATGTTCTTTAATCATAAGGTTTGAAGTCTCTACTTGAGCCCCAAAAAAAAAAGGAAATAAAAAATTTGCCTGCCAAAAAATGACTAGAACAAAATTTTCCACCCTTTATTGTGTTTCCCACCAATTAGTATCGAGTTTAACATAGAAAAAAGTACCTAGTTTAACATTATCATGACGATGGCTGACTTTGCCAAAGAATGGTTTTCTCAATAGAGATTAAAAAGTAAACTCCTCTTCGCAACTCAAAAGGAGAAAGAACAAAAGGGTTTAAAGAGGTTGACATTCAGGGCACGCAGAATGGATCTGTGCAAAAATTAAAAACTATACGTACTTGGGGGCTAGTGTAATGCTGTATTCAAGCGGTTGTGCTCAAGTGGTGTATTCTTTTTTTAACAAAATTTAGTATCCATATATCTGTATTAATATTCTTGAATAAGTAGTTTTCTACACCAATAAAATTCTTTTTTGTGGATAAGATCTTGCATTTACAATTTGACACGACCGTGCCAACAATCGTATTTCCCTCTTCCTTAAGGCTCTGATTGTTTTGAGGGAACAAGAGAGAAAGAAAAAGAAATGAAAGGATAGATGTATTTACATTTTGATTGATCTTTGAGGAGGAAAAGGGAAAGATAGAATAAGAAGGAAAGGAAAGGAAATGGAGGGATATGGTTTTTCATATTTAGATTGGTTTTTGAGGAAGGAATGGAAAGGGTAAGGAGGAAAAGATAGGGATAAGGTTTAGTTATTTTTCATCATTTTGTTTTCTATCCAAAAGTGAGTGGAAACAAAGGGAAAGGAAATCAAAATTAGTGAAAATTTTAAAATTTTCTAAAAAACATATCTTTTTTACATATTAAACCTTTTTAAATTATGAATAAAAACGTAGGTAACACCAAATAGTTTTCTTTCCTTTCCTTCCCTAATCTAAATAATATTTTCAATGTTTCCCTTCCTTTCCTAATTAATCTAAACATGATTGATAGAATTTGCTTTTCTCTATTCTCCTTTTCTCTCCTCTCCACTTTAGTCCTCTCCTTTCCCTTCACTCATATTCCCTCAAAACAATCAAAGACTAAAGTGAATGTTATTGGTAAAGATGGCTTAAAGAGTAAAACACGGTTTAGAGTATCACTAATCAGATACTGAACAAGAAAAATGGTATTTTATACGACACACAAGACTCTATCCCATGGAAATAGAGTAAAAGATAGCCTACTCTTGTTTATACTAAACGAGAAAAATATTATTCTATACAACACCAAGATTCTATGCTATAGAAACAGAGTAAAAGATATTAGATATCCTATTTTTTTTTAAAGATAATCAATAAATGTAATAAAATTAAAGCATGGTAATTAAGTTTCCACCAGATCAATTAAAAGAAAAATGTCTGATCTGATGAGTTTGACCCACGAAAACATATATATTTGTATGTATGTGCGCGCGTATATGTATGTATGTATGTACACACCAAATTAAAATACGCACGAGAATTAAATAACATCTGGTCTTGAATGCCAAGGCCCTACATCTTCATGACAAGCACGTTCAGGCATAGCCCACAGAACCAAAAAAATAATTAAAAGAAGCAAAGGGAATGAAAAATGATGAAACGGCAAAAGAAGCAAAGAAAAGTAGGAAAAGAGAAGGGAAATAATGGCCCAGATCATCATGAGCAAGAACTTGGCTAGGCAAAGTCTCAGGCGAAAGGCCTAACAACTTCTCATGAATACATGATTCTTCTTCTCCTAACTTCTGCTATAAAGCTGAGCACTTGGCCTTATAGGAGTTTGGAACTAAGTTACAAGGTCCCATTTTCAATCAAGAAAATATGGGTCGAATTGGGGCTACAGTGCCAAGTTTTTGCTTAAACAGGATCAGGCCTCTTGTTCGAATTCGTTCAAAGAACCATTCACATTTTTCCAAAAGTGAAGAAGAAGAAGAAGAAAAGAATAATTCTGGGAATGTAGAGAAGGAGAAGTCATGTGTTGATGTTGTAAATGTGAAGCCTGCAAGTGTGATTATTGGAAGGAAAATAATGATTGTTGTTGATTCAAGTCCTGAAGCAAAGAATGCCATACAATGGGCGTTAACTCATACCGTTCAAAGCCAAGATTTGGTGATTCTTCTGTATGTAACTAAGCCTTCAAATCCAGGTTGCACTTATTCACCTTTCCTTTGTGTAATTCTAGGATTAGTTTTAGCTTTTACATTGATGTTTATCGAGCATAGTTTTGCGTAAATGAATTTTTCCATTTTCTTGGCAGGTGAAGAGGCCATCAAAGAGGTGGCTCCAAGAGTTTCCCAGTTTCTTTCTTGCATGAAGATTTTGTGCCAACAGAAGAGACCTGAGGTACATAAATAGTAACTTAGTATTATTTTTCACAATTTCTTATCACAAAACTGAGCGGTTAATTCGATATGTTATATGGTTTATGATGATAATGGGAACCCATTTTTAATTTCTTTTTTCACTTTTTGGGACGAATTTGTATATAGACATATTACAATTTACACACTGATAAGACTTGAACATGATAAAATTGAGATTTTCTAGTACAAAATTTGATCGACTACAAAAGTAATTCTGAAGGAGACCCTTTTAACTTTCCTGGTCAAGATTAAGAGGGTACGTAATTAGGGGTGACATTAGCTACTTATTTAAAGTTCTTGTTACATTCCATGCATGAAAAGGTACAAATAGAGGTGGCAGTGGCAGAAGGAAAAGAGAAAGGTCCAGCAATCGTAGAAGAGGCTAAAAAGCAGGGGGTGGCACTTCTTGTTCTAGGGCAGAAGAAGCGTTCCACAACATGGAGGCTTCTAATGATGTGGGCAGGGAATAAGGTGGCAGCAGGTGGAGTCGTAGAGTATTGTATCCAAAATGCTACTTGCATGGCCCTTGCTGTAAGAAAGAAAAGCAAGAAACTTGGTGGATATTTGATTACTACTAAGCGACAGAAAGATTTCTGGCTTTTGGCTTGATGCTGATTGAATGAGGACTTGGATACATATTTCTTGAAGTTTTTCTCTTAATGGGACAGTTGCTTTTCGCAATATCCATGTAATTGTAGCGCAATATTTATTTATTGGTGAATGTAACTTTTGCGATCCTACTAATTATTAAGCACTATGATGGCAAGGGAAAGAATTAATTAAGGGGGCGAAAAAAAAAAGAGAATTTTGCATCATAAATCAACATCTGAACTTGTCAATTTGAGTTAGATTGAAATAGCTTATGGCTACATATAAATTACGTAAAAAGAACTACAATTTGAAATAATAATATGATTAAATTGAACCCTTCAACTCAACTTACAACTACTTACAAAGCCCATTACAACTGTAAAACTTTAACTAGGCCATGAGGTATCTTGTTGAAGGGATCCCTTGACCACTTTAAATTTCCTTGGATGGTGCAATTGCTGAACCAGGGCATACTTTATTTGAGATCATGGGGATAACTAAAGAGAAAGCCAGAAAACATGTCGGAGGATATTTAAGTTGTCCTACTGATGAATACGTGACCTTGAAGTGATCTTGACTCAGCCTGTAGCCCACCGTCGGTAAAATTCATGGTTCCAACTAGGGCTGCAAACGAATCGAGCTGCTCGCGAGCGGCTCGATTCGAGCTCGAGTCGAGCTCGAGTCGAGCTCTATTAATATCGAGCTCGAGTCGAGCTCTATTAATATCGAGCTCGAGTCGAGCTCGAGCCGACTCGAGTCAAACTCGAGCTCAGAATATTAAGCTCGTTAGCTCGCGAGCCGGCTCGCGAGCTTAAGTATATATATATTTTTTTTATTTTTATTTTTATTTAATAATAAAATTACGTATATTATATATATTTTTTTTTATTTTTTATTTTCATAGTAAAATTACGTATATATCCTTAATATTTTATTATTTATTAAGAAAAAAAATATTATTTTATTTATTTTTTAAAAAATAAAATAGTTATTTTTTATTTTTTTCGAGCTCGAGCTCGAGTTCGAGCTCGACTCGAGCTCGGCTCGACTTGATTCGAGTCGAGCTCGAGCTCGAAAATTGCCGGCTCGTCGAGCTCGAGCTCGAGCTCGAGCTTGGTAAAATTTAGTCGAGGCTCGGCTCGATTAGCTCAAAGCTCGACTCGGCTCGGCTCGTTTGCAGCCCTAGTTCCAACATTCCTCTAAAAGAAAGAAAGATGATTATCAGTTTACAGCTTATTATATTCCATGGAATCATTTCAACAGAGGGATCATTCCAAAATCTTCTGTAAGATGTTTTGATGGCAGTAGAAAGCTTCGAATCCTTTAATGACACTTGTTGAGGGCAAAATCATGACGAGGGACTCCAAATTATATATTTTTGAGATAAATCTTTGCACCAGTGTCTGGTGAAGTTGCCACCATTACCACTTATCTCGGCCATCCTTGTATTGAAATTTTTGCCCTCTAGACGGGACAACAGCAGTAAAGATGTCTATCAGAGCATTATGTAAGAGCAAGAGAGATCAATTTAAATGACAGCCCCGAGCTAAAGATATTGAAAGCAAGTACACGACCTTTTTTTCTCTCATAATTTCTTCGCGCATCGCGCATGCATGGCTGACAGAATTAGCTAGCAATACGATGAAAAAAATGGAGGATTACTTCAACTGAACACAAGCTTAAACTTGGGATGTTTAAAAAAATATATCTTGCAGTCAGGTAATTAATTACTCATGAATCATAAAACATTAAATAGTAGGAAATTTTTAGAATAATTTTGGTGCACCTTTGATCTTGACCTTTTCTAACTGAAATTAGAAATTCGACTTTTATAAATCTAGATCCCAGAAAAAATTTCAAAAGCCGACAACTTTTGAGGTGAAACCCAACCCTCCCCCAAAGAACCTCAGGAACTTTTGGTGCACCTTTGATGAAAGGAAACAAAATAGAAGTAGACTCGACATATCTCTGACAACCTAGGGGGCATCAACCTTTTTTGCGTATCCTAATAATTGCTTCCAATTTGACTCTTCCCTTCGAGACTTTGAGCTTGAATATTGCATGCAACCGCAACGGGGGAAATAAAGAAAAAGAAAAAGAAAAAGAATCATGCACATTAGCCTTTTTTACATTGGATTACTTCCCTAATAGGATTATGCGTTTGGTAGTCTGCTAATCATTCAACCATTTCCTTCTCTACCTTTACTCTCAAAAGATGTTACCTAACTTGTTTCATTAATCAATCCCTTTGGACTATTACTTCTATTTGACCATTCATGCTTCTTCATTCCCATATATGAATGCAATTTGACAACACCTTTATAATTGCATTCATGAGTACATGGATGAAAGGGCTACTTTTTGTTTCCTGACCCTTAATAAATGATGTTCATAGGGTAAGATTCAGAATTTAACTTTTCTTAATATGTCAGTCTAATTCAATTTTTTTATTCACATAAAAGAATGTTTTATACCATGTATATAAAACTATCATTCATGACATGTTTTTCCTGAGACCAATGTTATGAACCTTACCATTGAATTACTAAGATAGTGCGCGAAGCGATGGAAGATCACATTCAATGCTAGACAAGGACTCGGGACAATTGTGTTTTGTACGGTTCTGTTCACTTCTTGTACATGTTTAAATTTTTTTACATATAAATACATCATAATATTGTACTAAATAATGTCAAATATTTTATTCATGTACACTACTTTTATTTCGAATACAATAATGTAATATAATTATACATCAAGTTAATGTAAAAAGTATAACAATCGGGCTGAACCGTATTAGATTCCAACAAAGCTATTTTGACTTCAATGTTGGTATTATGTAATACCAAATCGATTATAAGACTAATATTTACTCTTAAACCTCAAAAAACTTGAACGGTCCCACTAAACTGCAAATTAAGTAGTAGTAAAACTTCAAATTATATGAATTAGTCGTCGTAAACAACAAATCAAACTACGCGAATATCCACAGGATATCCATGTAGCCTAGAATATGTGGTCTTTCTTTCGTTCAAGGCCCAACAAAAGAACTCAAGGAAATGGTTGGACAAAACCCTGGATGTTGAAAGATCTTATAGCCCATAGCGTGTAAGAGCCCAGCCCAATTTATCCCAGCTCGCCATCTTCTTCTTCTTCTTTCTCCCCAATCCTTAAACCCTAAACCCTTTTTCGCCTGGTTAGCTCTAATCCAGTTCCAAATTCCTCTGAGAAGTAAAGAAGAGCTCCCATGGCGAAGAAATCAAGCTCCGACGGCACAAAGACGAAGAAAAATAAAAAGAAAAGCAGCAAAAGATCAGGTCCAAATGCAGTAGCAATGAAGCAAAAAGCCCCCCAACCGAACCCATTTGAGACCATTTGGTCCCGTCGCAAATTCGATATCCTCGGTAAAAAGCGCAAGGGCGAACAACGTCGTATAGGCCTAGCTCGGTCCCTTGCCATTGAAAAGGTCAATTTGATTGCAACTTATGGCAATAAATTCAATAGGAGTGAATTGCAAAACCAAAAAAAAGAAATTTTTTTGGTTTGTTTGGATTGAATTGTGTTGTGCTTGGATGTTTTGTTATTGATTTTCCTTTTTTGGTTTTAATTTGGGATGCAGAGGAAGAAGACGCTGTTGAAGGAGTATGAACAGAGTGGAAAGTCATCTGTTTTTCTGGATAAGCGAATTGGGGAGCAAAATGAATTGCTTGGGGAGTTTGATAAGGCTATTATGAGGTCTCAACGTGAAAGGCAGGTGAGTTGGATCAGAAAGGTTTTGTTATGTAACCTAAAGTTTTTCTTGCTTGTCTTTTTTAATTTCTACAATGTTATTGTATCTTGCTTCTATGCATGTGTAAGACCGGTTTTTTTTTCTTTTTTTCCCATCAATGGCAGCTGAAGTTGAGCAAGAAAAGCAAGTATAATTTATCTGATGGGGAAGAAGATGAACTTGAGATTCAAGGTGGTCTTTTTCCAGAAAAGGATGATTTTGATGACGAAATACCATTTGATGAGGATGAGGATGTGGATGACGGGTCAACAGGAAATGGAAGTATGTATATAATCCTTAGTGGCTTACAAATGCATGCCTTGTATAAATGCATGTGATGTTTTAGTAAATGAAGTAAAATTGCTTCTTTTTTGTGCTAGTAGGTTAATGTAGTATTGTGGTTTTGTTAATGTTCTCTTGTGATTGAGTTGGATAGACGAGCATAAGATGGACTTTAGAAAATAACACAAGTGAGAATACAAATACATAATGTGACTCACACTAACTGAGCGACTTTTCAGAACTCCATTGTGGGAGGTCTATCCATTCTTCTTCCCATTGGTTTCTTTCATTTCAAAAACATCTCCAACTGTAAGATTGTGGGTGTCATTTGTCAGTGGAGGTAAATACATGTAAAATTCGAACATAACTGTTGATGATCAGGGCACTGCTTTTGTCCCTGTTTTAAATATCGTGAAAGCAGAAGAACCTGGGCCAGTTTTTATCCCTGATTTAAAAGCTATTTCAGTTGTGCAAAGGTTTCAACTTGCATATTTAAATCTGTCAGTAGATAAAAGTCTAGAACTTGAGCATGTTAGTAATAAGTGATTCATGTGGTTGTTGAGATAATAGTGATTAATACATGTTCACTCTTTTGTGTTTTATTTATCTAAAGTGCAAGATCTTTCTGATCTTAGGTATTGAGTAATGCGTGGCATGGTTGTTTTAAAAGTGTTGGCATGTTGTTAATGTTTGTGGAAAAATGCTACTTCTGAGCATGCCCCTATCATGTTAAGTATATGATACCTTGTCTTGTGTTCAATCCTGTTCTTTTATGGAGTATAGCTGGTCCATCTGCAATCTGTGCTCATCCTTTGTTGCAGTTCTACGATATAGGGAAGGATAAGATATTGATGATGTTCTTAGTTTTACCATCTAAACTGTTTAGTCCATAAATTTGATAGTTGTAGCTATGTTGGCCTTCCTCAATTTTTTATCCTCTATGCTATGACTAAATTGCAATAAATCTTTTTCTGCCAGAGAAGTCAGATATTTTGGGAGAGCTTAATTGCACTGCAGTGCAGAATGCTCAGCAAACAGGTTTAGCGGGACAGGAAACTGTGAGACTCTCATCCCCCATCTCATAGATTTTAGCTACCTTTCTTACATGGTATTTCAAGTAGCTGATTTATGCAAGAAAGTAGAGATTTTGTTTCTTTCATGATTAATCATAATATCACGATTGGTTGCTCTCTTCCATAAACTCTTTTGATTGCCTTGACACTCTGTGTGTGTGTGTGAAGCCCCTGGGGTTGAGAGGATGAGAAAAAGACAAGTATCTATGTTTTTTTTTTTTTTTTTGGCTACATGTGTTTTGAGGCTTCCTGTTATTCCTAAATTGGGTTGTCATATTAGTTTATGCATGCCAGTTTGGTGTGAGGTTATGTAAATGTCATTTAAGCATTTAACTTGTAGCAGTTTGGCATCAATACGTCTAAGGTAGTTTAGCATCCTCTTGGAAATTATTTATGAAATTGTTCGTGCTCCTGATGCATGTGATTTTTCTGTTTCAGAGGCAGAAAAGCAAAAAAGAAGTGATGGAGGAGATCATTTCCAAGAGTAAATTCTTTAAGGTTGTGTCTTTATGTAACTTGTTTACTGTCTAAAAGCATGGTTACTTGATCTTTTCGATAATGTCTATTTCCATTGCTTTCTTCCAGGCCGAGAAGGCTAAGGATAAGGAGGAAAATGAGCAGTTGGTTGATCAACTGGACCAAGAATTTACATCATTGGTGCAGTCTGAGGCACTGTTGTCGTTGACCCAACCAAACAAGATGAATGCATTGAGAGCCCTTGTCAATAAGAGCAGTTCTAAAAATGAAGAAAAGAAACATGGCACATCTCCAGCCCTGGACAAAACTGCTACTCGACTGGTAAGTACATCTCTACTCCCTTAGAAACTGTTTTCTGTCTTTTATTTTTGGTTCCTCACTTATGTTGCTGTTAAATGAATTTCTGATATCTTAAAGCTCCTCTATTTTCTTTGTCATGTTGGTCCATCTGATGCTATTGTACTGCACGCTTCTTCATAAGGCCTTAATCTCATATTTTTTCCCTCCAACTGTGTGGTTTTCTTATATATCTCTTGTTCAATTCAATTACTTACTTGACTTTATATGAATAATTATGGCTATAATGACCTCACAGGAAAAACCTGATTCGTATGACAAACTTGTAAGTGAGATGGCACTGGATATGCGTGCTCGCCCATCAGACCGTACAAAGTCAGCTGAAGAGATTGCACAAGAGGAGAAAGAACGCTTGGAGCAGTTGGAGGTATTTTTAGTTGCTGATGAGATCATCTTACTACTTATAAACTAAGTCTCTTTTTTGGGAGCCCAAAAAGAAAGGGGAAAAAATGTTTTCTCCTTATCAATTAGGAGAGTCGTTTATGATGAAAATTATGTCACAACGCATATGCTCAATTAGGGATGAAATTATCTTTATACAATTCTCTTGGCCCTTTTCTTCTTCTTTTCAGAATACAGTAAGTCATGGAAGTCTTGTATCTTAATTAACAACATTACAAAACCAGTCATAGTATTGTGTTCGTTTTTGGCTTCCCATTTGGCAGTAGATCCTCTTTTGGCAATTTTCGTTGCACTTGAGTAAAACAGAGTGTAGTTTACATGATTTCCTTTCTGTGTAATGATTTGTATTTGATGATATTTGTATGTATTGCTCAATGATGGTACCAGCACCTGCCCAATTGTGATTTTTGTGCTTGCATATAGATGTCTTGGATTGGAATATCAGTAGATTTCATAATCTACTTCATGAAGACAAGGGGAAATGTTATGTACAGTGCTTTTCCTTTATCGGAAAGGACATGGATATATATATTGTGGGGGGAGGGGAGGTTTTAAATCATCGATATAGACTGTAGGAAGTTGGAAAAATAAACCTTATAGGAACTTCTGTTAACTTTCATGCTGTTCCACAATGTCAGGAAGAGCGCCAGAAAAGAATGGTTGCTGCTGATGAATTAAGTGATGAAGAACCTGATGGTTCAGATGATAATGATGCATCCTCCAAACAATTCAGATCTTTATCTGGTGATGATCTTGGTGACTCATTTTCACATGATGAAGACAAAAAAACTAAATTGGGATGGATTCAACAGATCTTGCAAAGGGAAAATGCAGAAGATCTTGGGAGTGAGGATGCTGCTTCTACAGAGGAATCTGGGGGCAGTGAAGATGATAGTGAAGAAGATTCTGATGAGGATGATGATGGACATGACAAAACTCATTCAGTGAAAGACTGGGAACAGAGTGATGATGACAAAATTGATACTAATCTGCAGGATGATGAAGATAGTGACGGTGATAGGGTGGAAAGAAAGAAGAAGGAACAAGAAAAGAAGGGAAAGCAAATGAACTTATCTGATACTGAAGGCCAGAAAGCAATTGCCAAGCAACAAACGGTTCAGCAAGGGGAACTTCCGTATACAATTGAAGCTCCAAAAAACCTGGAAGAATTTACTTCATTGGTGGAGAACTGTTCTGATGATCAAATTGTTGAAGCAATAAGGAGAATTCGTGCATTCAATGCGATCCATGTTGCAGCAGAAAACAGAAAGAAAATGCAAGTATGGAACTTTAATTCTTGATTTGCTATTTTATTGATTATGGTTTTGGAAATGTTTGTTTTCTTTTTCCTCTCTTGTTCTGTAATGAAACATCTCATTGACGACCCTTGAAACAAGAGACTATCATTTGCTTTAGCCATATACAAATTAGTGTATGATTGATGTTTGTGATGTCTATCAATTGTCTTTTTAACTTTGCCATATATGTTTGTTTGTCAAATACCGTGACAGAGATCGCATGGTGCTAGTATGCGTGTAGTGATTCTTCTTGTTTAGAACTTGCAAGTTGGAGCTGGCATTCTGTATATTGTTTCCAGATGAACTGATATCAATCAATGCAATTGTTATTGCCAGGTGTTTTATGGTGTTCTATTGCAATACTTTGCTGTTTTAGCAAGTAAGAAGCCATTGAACTTCAAGCTGCTGAATTTGCTTGTGAAGCCATTAATGGAAATGAGTGCGGAGATCCCATACTTTGCTGCCATATGTGCTCGTCAACGACTATTACATACTCGGGCACAATTCTCTGAGGACATTAAAACTACAGGTTTGGATGTGATTGACATTTTAAATTTTGTAGTTCTCTGGCATTACTGTTAGTATTCTGCGAAGATTTTCCTGCATAATCTGGACCATCTTCAATATATCTCACATTTTCTGCTATTCCATTATCATAGGGAAAAGCTGTTGGCCTTCTTTGAAAACAATCTTTCTTTTGAGGCTGTGGTCCATGGTCTTTCCGTGCTCCGATTTTCGTCATGTGGTCATGACACCAGCAATCTTGCTGATGTGTGAATATTTGATGCGGTGTCAGGTTGTGTCTGGTCGGGATATTGTAGTTGGTTCCTTCTTATGCTCTATGGTGCTCTCTGTAGGTTCACTCAACTTGTCTTAGTGTTTTTATTATTATTTTTTGTTTTCCCATTAGATGTACCTTATTAGGGTGTACCGCCCAGGCCATTTGTAAGTCTACACTTTCTTCAACTTGTGAAATTGTTTGTAGGTCACGAAACAATCCCGAAAACTTTGTCCTGAGGCTTTAACATTCATTAGAACTCTGCTCTTGGCGGCTTTTGACAAGATTCAAGGGTCAGCTGATGACCATCAGGTATGGCTCAATCAATATATTAGGTTTTCATAGCATATTGCCAGTTCCCATGTGGCCTATACATAATTTTTCTTCCTTGAGGGTTCTTCCTGTTGAAAGCATTTTTTCTAAGTTTGGACTCTTGCCTATTTCTTTTACTACTTATTGTTGGACTTGCTTTTAGCCAATCATTAGTGGGAATTTCCCTTTAAGGTACAGTAGATGAGGCTACTTTATGCATTTGTTTTCAATGCAGTTACACCATCTTATGGAAATCAAAACCCTAAAACCTCTGCTCTGTATCAAGAGTAGTGTGAAGGAGATCAACCATTTAGATTTTCTTATGCTGATTGACTTGCCAGAAGATTCTCCTCATTTCAACTCTGATAATTTCAGGTCAGTCTTTTTTCTTGCTGTAGTTAATAGTACACTGTGTTTGTTAGTTGAGTGTCTCTATTTATCTAGTGCATGACATCACTGATATACTTCTCAAAGGAAAGGCATAAATTGTTCAGAAAGAATTGGTGTAAAGGGGCCATTTCTCTTGCAGTGAATGCTATCAAAATTGTGGCAGCTAGATATGTGCTTTATGACTATATGTTGATGTTGGATACATCGTGTATACCTGTTCAGTGCTGTTTTTTTAATCATGTTTTTCCTGATTGTTAAGCCTCTGATGCAGCATATTTTTCTACAGATGTTCCCTTTTGAGGTTGATGAGTATTAATTAAGGGCAGATGCTTTTGTTGACAGGGCTAGTGTTATCGCAGCAGTTGCTGAAACTCTTAAAGGATTTGTCAACCTCTATGAAGGATTCAATTCCTTTCCCGAAATATTTTTACCGATATCAAAGGTATTGCATAAGCTGGCAGGGCAACATCGCATGCCCGAAATGTTGAAAGACAAGCTCAGAGATGTGGCCCAATTCATTGAGAAGAAAGCTGATGAGCATCATGTTTTGCGTCAGCCACTCCAAATGAGAAAGCAAAAGCCGGTGCCAATCAAGATGCTTAATCCGAAATTTGAGGATAAGTATGTTTGTGACAAGTTGTGTCTTTGTTGCTCTTAAAAAATAATACTTAGTATGAGCTGCCGACTGATTTTTAATTGTTGGACGCAATCCTCTAGCTTTGTAAAGGGAAGAGATTATGATCCAGATCGTGAACGAGCTGAGAGGAGAAAGTTGAAGAAACTTTTAAAACGCGAAGCTAAAGGTGCTGCTCGTGAACTTCGGAAAGATAATTACTTCTTGTTTGAGGTGAAGGAAAAGGACAAGAAGCTACTTGAGGATGAAAGAGCCGAGAATTATGGTAAAGTAAGGGCTTTCCTTCAAGAACAAGAACATGCATTTAAATCTGGTCAATTGGGGAAAGGCAGGAAGAGGAGGAGATAGAACTTTAGCTTTCAGCTGTCAGAACTTTTATTAGCTTCCAAATTATTGCTTCCCAAATACGGTATGTTATAACTTCTCCCTCCTGTGTGTCTCTCATTGGATGTATATTATGGTCTGAGTTGAAAAGCTGTATTTCCCTCCTTTCCACACATTGGTTTAGCTTTTACACCCTGGTGATGTAGTAACTGGTTTTCCTAAACAATTTTGATCGAATATGACCGGAAAAATGACGGGCTACATGTGGCTATTCATCAAATATACTGAATTGTCTTAATGGTGATTTTCCCTTTTTTTTTTCAGATGAACGTTTAGGTGGCAAAACATTTTTTGGAGTTGGAGATGTAGATAGATTGCACGAGTTTAGTTTTGAATAGCTTTAACGGTGCAGAGTCTTTTGACCAAGCCTAGCTCAAGAATTCAAACTAGTCTGCTTGCTGGGCTTTAGCGAGAGTGTATTGAAGAAATGCCATGTTGAGGACACATCATAAATAGACTATGGGAGGTGAGTTTTGTGTTACAGTTACCATTTGTAGGTCTCTACTTGAAAAGGCAGAATTACAGACCACGCCGTGCCATGCCATGCAATGCCATGCATATGCGTAGTAGCTGGTGCTGTTGTAAATTGTATTCCTGGAAAATTCTTGATTTCACCTTTTTGTCATCCCTTGGAGCTCAAAAAAGAAGGTTTTTTTTGGTTATCAAGGAGAGCTAAGTAGCTCAATACATAGATACTAAACGAGGGTGGTTACTCCCCAAAAAAGAAGTTTAAAATGCAAATGCAATAATATCGAAATTTTCCTGTTATTTTGCTCTTTGACAACTCTAGTCTTTTTAGTTAATTTCTGGGATCCTGATCATGAAATCAGTAGTCAGGGCAGTAGTCAGGACGAGTGCAAGAATTTGTGGATGGCAGATTTTTTTTTTTTTTATTCCCTTTCGAAGTTTCCTAATCGTGTTTTTTCATGAAATTTCTAGCTAATTGATTGTTGGTTACCAGGCTTTTGTGACGGAAAATTCTAGGAAAATTGGGGAGGTTGTTAAACCTCATTATTAGTTCCTAATTTCGTACTGCCTATGGGTCAATGGAGTGTGGTGCACTAAATGGATTGGGGCCCAGTCCCATACTTTTCCAAACGGGAATTTCTTGGAATTTGGTTGGAAGTAATAATCCATCATTCCCAATCTTCCACATATCCCGACAAAATTGTGGAAGGGAAAATTCAGCGGTTCCATCGTATTAATGATGAAGACTTTTTTTCGTTTTTGACAAGATTAATGAGGAAGACTAGGAACAGCAAGACTATTTGGTCAAGTCGTCAACTTTGATCGGGAAAGTGCAGGCTCTTGTTTTCATGTTTGGGAATGAAGATTTCGGATTTACTTACTTAAAATGAATCCAAGGAAAAAATCGTTTCAGAATAGAATAAATAAATTGTGTAGTAAAGAAAAAAAAAATTGAAAACATTCTATTCGAGAAGGATATTACCATGTTCGAGTTTTTTTTTTTTTTGGGGTTTAAGTGTTTGAATGATGGAGGTGGGCATGCTTTCATACTATTTTCTCATTTCATATCAAAATTTATAATTGTTACATTAAAATTGCTGTGTAATCACCGAATGAAAATATGGAGCCACTTTGGCATGCATTTAATTTTCATGCGTATACTACCGGAAAAATGGATATTACCCATTTCAATATAGCATTAATATGGAGCCACTCTGCTCTTAGAACTGTTAGGTTCATGGTTTGAATCTTGGGTTGATAATTGGAAATGAAAAGGGTATGGAACTGAGAGGAGAGGGTTGGAAAAAAAATATATATATAACCTTTGGGAATTTGGTTTTTAAGTATGTTTTGTAATTATCTTTTCATTTCTTTTTTTAAAAAAAAAATTGAATCCAAGAAAATCACAATTTTAGTCACTAGATCAAATTTTCATAAACATTTTTTGTGCTTGTAAACTATTAACATCGTAAAATTATTACAATATAATATTTTTCCCCCTTGTGGACCATTGTCCAAGTGCAGTCAACTAACGGGGGATATTTATTCTAATGACACAAATATGTGAGGAAGCAATCAAAGGGAGCAGGGACTGAGTACTGAATAGAGAGGAGTGATCAGAGATGGGGATAGAGAGCGTAGAAAAGTTTGTGGTGGAGAAGCTGAAGGAACTATGGCAAGCGATGGAAAACCTTTGGGGGCAATTCTTGGAATGGTTTGACAAGATATTTCCACCGGAAACAAGAGGAGAGAAGCTGCATCACTGGCTGCAGATTGCTTTACCAATTGCCATTGCTGGACTTGTTCTGTCTCTGTTGCTCTATTGCTGCTATAAGTGCTGTTGCAAATGTGGAGGCGGGAGAAGAGTCAAGATGATGAAAGCTCCAGGCAGAAACTGTAGGATGCCAAGACCTGCATTTGAGGCCAACCCCAAATCATATTTTAGAAATCTTCGTGCACATCCTGGTGATCAACTCTGCTAAGAGATCACTACTACAACTATATAAACTACAAAGCCTGCCTCCTACCAATAACGGAATCTTTGCTATGGTTCTCTTCTCAGATTTGCCTTTTTTTTTTAAATCCCTTCTGGCTTTTGGTGTCTGTAACTCTTTCATATCATCAAACGTCAAGATGTTGGTCGTAGAAGATGGTTGTGTGATGACGATGATGATGATGATTATGTTGCTTTGGGTCCGTGATTATATAGATATGATCCTTAAATGCTTCAAACTCTTGAAGAAACATATTCTTAGTTTTGTGTACATATCTTTGATCAGTTGCAAAATTGGCAAGAAAATTAGCAAGATATTTGCTATTTTCATCAAACTAGACTTGCAGATCACTGCAAAAATCAGAGGATCAAGCCTTTGTCATTTAAGCAAAACAAAAAATCTTCTTCATGTAAATTCTAGAGCCATGAAAGTATGAAAATTTGGAAAAGGAAATATAAGAAGTCTCTTCGGAGATGAACACACGGGAACTTTAACTGGTGAACATTATTATTCTTTTTTATTTTCTCCCTTTTTTTTGATGTAAATAAGACTTGATACTTTCTTCATGTAAATAATTCTTGATCACCTCAGAGGAAGCAATTGATCAGGCTTCCCCTACGGGCCCTACCTTCTGAAGGAGCTACTCAAGTAGCATTGCATTTCTTTTTCTTCTTCTTTTTTTTTTTTTGTCAAAAGGAGCATTGCATTTCTCATATTCCTTTTCTTCTACTTTTGTGATTCTTAACTCTTAAGAAGTAGAAAGAAGGTAGGGACAAACGAGGAGCAAAGATACTGAGAATCCAACCATGAAAAAGTTCCCCTTGGAAGGAAACTACAATCGATTCTCCTATTTTTCTTTATAATGAAGCTTCGTGAGTAGGTAACCATTAGCTATCAAACTTTTTCTTTTCATTTATTTATTTCTCTTAACTTTGTTCTTCTGTTGATCAATCATCTTGCCTTGGAAAGTAGATCAAGAAAAAAGTTAGAAAAAAAAGAAAAGAAGAAGCACTTCCTCAGATGATAGAAGTCACTTTGGCGTTGATTGATTGGTGCTGTGCGTACGATTTAGGCCTTGTTTGAAAAGTTATAAAAAGAAGAAGCACTACATCGGATGATAGTTAAGTCCATCGGATGATACCCTTGTTCCCCGTCTCGAGTTCCCACATCGTTTGTGAGTGGTGTGTGTGAGTTGTAGTTAAGTTTCACGGGGTGTCAAAAGTCAGCTAGCCTTTTGATTTTTCCTCGTGGGGTGAATTTAGTTGCTTATTGCTTAACATTGTTGGTAAAAGGATGATAGAAGTCACTTTGGCGTTGTTTGGTGCTGTGCGTAACGATTAGGCCTTGTTTGAATTGGTTTTTTTTCTCAAGAAATTTTTACATTTTTCATGAACATATTTTTTAATTACAGTATTATTTTATTTCACATGCATCAAATTATTATAGTATATTTTTCTATGAAAACTTCAAGAAATAACAATCCAATTGCACAGTCAAAAAATTAAGAACTCAAATTTGGAGCTCCCACAGCCAAATTTTTTAGGGGATAAAGTAACAAACATCTGCAAATCTTACGAGAAATTATTTATTTTCTTTCCTCTTCTTTTTTTTTTTAAATTTTTTTTTTAAGCAGGATGGGATTTAAGAAATTGGTCAACGAGAGTCAACTGCATTTTGTGGGTAAATGTGAAAGATTGGGAAGGAAGGAATAGCTGTCAGTTCCCACTACCCAGTTCGCGGAAATTCTATACTGACTTTCTTATGGCAGTGAAGTGATCGTATACTGCAATTGTCTCGTACCAGCAACGACTTGTCCTTCGTAGGAAGGACTTGACCTGTAATGGACGTACTTAGATTCGAGTTCCAGTATCACTTGAAACGATCGTTATCTTAAAGGATATCGCCCTGACCTAGAAATGGAACGAGACTCTTCTCCTCCTCTAAACATATGCATATTGTTCATTTTTTACTTCAACTGGTCTGTAACACCATATATGTATGTCTGTGGGAGGAAAACGTACTACTCTTTCATCTATAAAGTTTTTTGAACAGTGTAATGACTAGCAAGAAGTTCATCTCTTTTTAAATTGATTAATTTCACTAGGGAGCACAAGCAAGGAAGATGGGGAGACCTTGAGAATTTTTTGTTTTCCAAGTATTCTGTTGTGCTTCCTTGTAGCTCTGATTAATTTTCTTGGCAAAAGTATGGTGGATGCCAAGGCGAATTCAACATGTCTAGTGTTGTTTGTCCAGCACCAAACAATAATGCTATTTTTCCTGTCTATACATGCATTTTGGAACTCATAAATTAACTTAAAACACAAGCTGCTAAGATATTTTATTTCCATTATATGTATATATATATATATATATATATCAGAGAACACGCATGCCTCTGATCTTACATATGCATTGAACAAACTCTAGCAAACACAAATATGCAGAATATCATTAGCAACTAGGAAATGGGAAATTACACAACCAGTAGATCCCGAAAACATCAAATCACACTACTGCAACAATTCCATGATCATAACATGTAATAGTTGCGAGCCCATACTTATTTTTTGCCCCTTTTCTCATCGCGATGCAGCTTGCGGAAATAGTCTCTTGGGTCACGCTCGAAATCATCCCTGTAGATGTGTCCGCCACCCGTTCCTGGTGCCTTCATCTTCTTCCTGTCATCTTGCGGCTCTGGTTCGTCCGAAACTGATCCCCATGCTAATGCAGCAATACCCAATGCTAATGCAGCAAGACCTATTCCAGCAATACCCACAGCAGTAGCTGCTTTCTTCTGTGTATTAGACCCCTCCCCTGGGTTGGAAGACATACCTTCAATTTTTTTTAATGTAGTTTTGTTACTAATGTGTATTCTCGTTTGTTCACTTGAGGTTGTTTGTTTATTATATAGTAGTGGCAGCTGGGTTGGTCGGTGGACTGCAGTCCAAGGAAACTGAACCACCGTCAAATTAAAAGGATGTATTATCGTATGAATTTGAGAAAATTACATATTGTGATAAATAATGAAAAATAAAGTCCGAATCCTTGAACTTCCATCGTCCACTAAGACTTAAAAGTCTTTCATGGTGGCCATCAATCATTTGACAGTTATGGTCACGCTTGCACCTTAAGTTTTCCCTGGTGACCCACACGGGCTTGCTGACTTTCAAATACTCGTTCCAATTGTAATTATCCATGCTAGCTAGCGTGTTGAAGCACAAAACTAAGGGAAAAATCCACTTTTCATCCTCAAATTTTGTGACGAAGATAAATTTGGTCCCCAAACTTTTCGTCAGAACACATTGAGTACATGAATTAACGATTTTTTGCCACATTTAGTCAAAAAACGGGAATTTACTCAATTTGGACTGTGAAAACCACGTGGCTATTAACAAATGTCCAAATATCAATTTATAGCCAACACAAGTCAGACACAAGTCCACACTTGACTCTCTCTCTAACCCACTGCTTTTCTTCTCCAAGTTTTCCCCTTTCCCACCGAGTTAATGAAGTGAAAAGCTGCTTGAGATTAGCAAAGTTAATGGAGTGATTCAACAAAGTTTTTCCAATCCAGTATATTTAATATAAATTAAATGATTCAGAGTAAAATGCTCATAAATAACTATTACTTTGTTCGTGTAATAGAGGAAACCCATAAAGAGCTGATATGTTATGGGCAATTTTTTTCGTTTTTTACTTTCACGTATTTAATTTATGTTAAATACAAAACCTACTAGTTTTCCTTTCGTAAAAATATTAGTATATCACTTTTTAAATTTTACTTACAAACCTTTATGTATTTAACATAAATTATATGATTCAGAGTAAAATACCTATAAATAGCTAGTACTTTATTCATATAATAGAAGAAACCCGTAAAGAACTAGTAAAAAGTGGGTAATTTCTTTTTTTACTTTCACGTATTTAATTTATGTTAAATATAAAATCTACTAGTTTTCCTTTGTAATAATATTAGTGTAACACTTTTTGAATTTCACTTATCAACATTTATGTATTTAATATAAATTAAATGATTCAAAGTAAAATGCTCATAAATAGCTAGTACTTTATTTATATAATAGAAGAAACTCGTAAAGAATTGGTATGTTATGGACAATTTTTTTTACTTTCAAATATTTCATTTACATTAAATACAAAACATGCTAGTTTTTCTTTCGTAAAAATATTTTTGTAACCGCTTTTGAATTTTATTTGCAAATATTTATGTATTTAACATAAATTAAATGATTCAGAATAAAATGTCCATAAAAACCTGGTACTTGGTTCATGTAATAGAGAAAAACCATAAAGAGTTGGTACTTTATGGGATATTTCTCTTTTAAAAAATATTTAATTTATGTTAAATAGATAACCCTACTAGTTTTTTTTCGTAAGAAATTACTGTAACACTTTTTGAATTTTACTTTAACATATTTATATATTTATTATAAATTGAATGTTTGAGAGTAAAATGTCCACAAAAGCTAGTATTTTGAATAGGTAATGCCCATTAAGTAAGAACTTAAAATAATACCAAAATGGACAACTTGTTCAAGGAATTGTGTAATGTCCACAAAAAGCTTACTTGTGTTGGTTATAAATTGATATTTGAACATTTGTTAACGGCCACGTGGTCTTCACCATCCAAATTGAGTAAATTCCCGTTTTTTGACTAAATGTGGGAAAAAATCGTTAATTCATGTACTCAATGTGTTCTGACGAAAAGTTTGAGGACCAAATGTGTCTTCGTCACAAAGTTTGAGGATGAAAAGTGGATTTTTCCCCAAAACTAATAAGGACTTGGCCTTTCGTTATCCATCTTTAAACACATAATAAATGGTCATACAGCATTTAGTTACTTGTGACTTAGATTGACATAAAATTTGAAAGACAAAAAGATTATGATCGTATTCCCACTTCATTATTATTTGGGTCCTAAATGTGCTGTCGATGCTACAGAATTTCCTTGGCTTGAAGGAGCCGTTTTCCCAGGAATATGTTCACAAAGTGCAAATCCATCAATGGTTTTTAGTTCACGGATCAATTTCCTTAATTTCCAAATTCTGTAGTCCTACTCAACGTATCAAAAAAGTAAAAGCTACTCTCTCTACCTCAACGGATATATAATATAGTTTCGGCAAGCAGATGCCATCCTGATGATGAATAAAACAGGTCGGCTCTTGAAGCATCTTTTTACATCTTCTGATTCCACACATTGTATTGCATGTATACTCTTTTCATTGCTGATGAGCTTCTGATTCTTAATCTAAATCCATTTTATTGTCACCGTTTTCGCCATGGGTGGAACTGGAACCAATAGGCTGAACCCAAGATTTTGGCCACCATAAATCTACCTTAGTCACATCGCCTTCCATTATACTATCCAACCAAATCTTGGTGCACCTCAAGAATCCTTAAGTATAATAGAGAAAAAGAAAGAAAAGGAAGGACCCCTAACCAAATACTCAAGAATTAACTTTAATAGTAGTTTGGGTAATCGTGGTTGCTGATTAATAATCTGATAAGAATTTTTTGGGGGACAACTTAGTCTGCTCTCCTTCTTCTTGAGATGGGACCTCATATTGTTGAACTCTCCCCCCTGCCTTTTTTCTTCATCTACCTCGTGTATTTGAATTTTGAAAGACTTCTCTGGTCTTCTTAGTTTTTAAATCCTTTTCTTTTTCTTTGGTTGAAAAGTAAGAAGTGACTAGGGAATAAAATAAACAAAGACGACGATAAACAAAGATTTTTTAGATTTTATGACTCTCTAACTGGGAGATTTCTCTCTCTAACTGGGAGCTTTCTCTCCACTGAGTGGGAGATTGAAAATTTCAAAAAACCCCGCTCAAAATTCTGAACCATCCTAAAGCAAAATCCCAAGATTGTCGAAAAACAAAACACATCCAGTGAATCTTTTAACATATAAACCAACATTCCGTGCAAAGATTTCGGGATGCTAAAGTAGTGAAGTCGAGGTAGATGCAGAGACGAAAACGAAGTACCTTTTAGTCTTTAATTATGATCAGCCAAATAGAGGATTACTATACAGAAGCTCAATAAATTGGTCGGAGAGCAGACAGTGCAGTACCTCCCTCATTTTACACAAATTCTATTCTCAAGGAGTCCTAATGACCCAGGTATCAGTGCATTAACTACTCCACCATGTCTCAGTTTGCACATGCATTTGCACAAGTAGGGTGTTTTTGCCTACCTGGTAGTGTACTTACTTAGGGAAGATAACAGTCTGATTTCCCTTTCTCTCTGGTTTCGTTAGCGTCTTTTATTTGTTCTTATCTATAGCTAGAGGAATCCCCTTTAGATTTACGTGTCTCCATGGCGGATGAACTGGAGGAAGTGCTAAAAAAGTTCGCACTGTCTAACCTAGAACAGGATGGAGCTTGGCTTGAGTTGGATGATATAGGCCCTGGAGTAAATGAGTGTAGGAACAGCATAATAGGGAAGATAAGAGGTGAAAAAGTGGCTAATTTTACTGGAGTAAAGAATTTCGTGACTGCAGCCTGGGGGTACCCCAAAGAACTTAACATGGCTAAGCTTGGGCCTAACTTGTTTCAGTTCTTTATTCCAGATGAAGAGAGCAGATTAAGAATACTTAAAGGTGGGCCGTGGTTGATAGATAATCAAATTCTTGTACTCAATAGGTGGGAGGTTGGAATTGAGGAAAACACTGAGACTTTCAGGTTTGCTCCTCTGTGGGTACAGGTATGGAACTTGCCCATCCACTGGATTTCTAAAGATGTGGGAAAAAAAATAGGGAAAGTTTTCAACGAGGTAAAAGAGGTTTTAATTCCCCATTCTGGGGGTAAGGAAGGGAAGCATCTTAAGCTGCTTGTGAGTGCTGACATGACCCAACCACTGCTAAGAGGCACAACAGTTAAAATGAATGGTGTGTTAAAATGGATCAACTTTAGGTACGAAAGAGTGCCTGATTTCTGTTACAAGTGTGGTATAATTGGTCATAGTGAGAGGAAGTGTAAGAATGAGGTGAATATCAAAAAAGGTCAGCAAGAGAACCAGTACGGACCCTGGTTACGAGCTCAGACTGGGAAAGTATCCCCACAAAAGGATGGCAAATCCAACTCTTACCATCCAGATAGACAAGTGTGGAGTTTTCAGAATAGGGAATGGATAAGGAAAAATTACGGGAAAAGCAGTGAACAGGGGACCAAACCAGTCAGACCTGAAAGTAGTAAAGGTATGGCCTTGACTGTGAGCTCTGAAACCTCGCAAGGTCACAAGGAAGTGTTCAAGGAGAGTATACAGAACTGTGATCAGGAAGATGTGGAGATACTAGAAGCACAAGAGGTCAAGGGAGTGAAGGAAGGAGATGGAGGAATGCAAGAGGTGTTTCAGGATACAGGCTCTGAAGTGGAGAGAAGGGTGAATGAGGTTTTAATAGATGGATTATCATCAGTGCCTGGAGAGAGTGAGCATAGGCATATAGATACTAAAGTGGATGAAGATGTGGTGATGAACATAGTTATGCAGGAGGAAGAGGAGGCGCTAGAACAGGTCATGGAAGGAGGAATAAAAAGAGAGCGAAGAGTAAGACTTCTAAACAGGAAGAACGGAAGAGATAGACAACCTCTGCAGGAGATTCAAAACTTGGAACTAAGGAAAGGATTGTGCACTAAAAGGAAGCTGAATATTACTGATGAGGAAATGCCTGATTTGGGATCTACTGAACAGATGGCTAAAAGGAACAAATCAGTAGAAGAAGGGAAAAATAATGGACAGATGTACAGGGTGGAAGAGACCAGCCCATCATGGTCTCTAAACCATCCATGAGAGTTCTGGTGTGGAACTGCCAAGGTGCAGGGAGCCCCTTGACAGTTCCCCACTTGAAGGAGGAAAATAGACTCCTCTCCCCAAGCATTATCTTTCTCAGTGAAACAAAAAACAGGAAAGGGTACATGGAAAAAGTAAAAAAAAGGTTGAATTTTGATAATAGCTTTATAGTTGAAGCCATGAACAGAAGTGGAGGTATGGCTCTTTTGTGGACCAATGATGTCAAGATCTCAGAGGTACAAGGAACAACTTTTACTATAGAAGCAAAAGTGGAAGATGAGGAAAAAAAGAATAGCTGGTGGTTTATTGGTATATATGCAAGCTGCGATTGCCAGATAAGAAAAGGACAGTGGGAGGTGTTAAAAAGAAGGAAGGCAGGATGGGGAGACAAATGGATGATTATGGGAGACTTCAATGATATCACCTCTAACGATGAAAAATGGGGTGGAAGAATGAGAGATAACAGAACCTTCCATGACTTTAAGAAGTTCATAAATGAAAATCAATTGATGGATATTGGTTTTGAAGGCAAGCCATGGACATGGTCCAATAACTGGAACGGAAATGGTGAAGTTAAAGAGAGGTTAGACAGATGCTTATGCTCGATTGAATGGTCACATTGCTATGAGGAAGCCAAATGCTCACACATTGAGTCACATGCATCGGATCACAGCATGCTGGTACTAGATACACAGAAGGATAGAAGGAAATGGAAAAAAAAGTTTCAGTTTGACAAAAGATGGTTGCAACATGATGGAATTCAGGAGGTGGTGAAGGAGGCATAGAACAGACCTTGTGAGGGGACAAAATGGTTCAAGGTGAAACAGAAAATCAGGAACTGTAGAGTTGAACTACTAAAATGGAGCAGTAGTAAGAAAGAGAATTCGATGGAAAGAATCAAATGGTGCAAAAACCAGATTGAGGAAATGAAGGAATCAGAAGTAGAAAATAAAAAGCAAAAAATACAGGAATTGAAAGGAATGTTGAAAATAGCATACGAGGATGAAGAAGCTTATTGGAACCAGAAAGCAAGAATGAGATGGTTAAAAGAAGGGGATAAAAACACTCAGTTCTTCCATGCAACTGTGAAGGGGAGAAGGCGAAGAAATAGGCTTCAAAAAATGAAAAAGTCTAGTGGAGAGTGGACAGAAACTGAAGAAGATGTGGGAAAGGAAGTAGCCACTTATTATAAGGAATTGTTTAAGAGTTTAGGGTCAGGGGAACTAGATGAAATCTTAGAGGGGATTCCTGTCTCTATAACTGAACAAATGAATAGGGAGCTAACTAAAAGAGTGGATGAAAAGAAAATAAAAGCTGCTTTCTTCTCTATGGATCCTATTAAGGCTCCTGGAAATGATGGAATGTTTCCTCTTTTTTTTCAAAAATTCTGGAACATTATTCACAAGGATCTAGTAAGTGCAATCCAAGGTTTCTTTAATAATAGTGTCCTTCTCAAAGCCATGAACCACACTGTTATCTCTTTGATTCCAAAAGTGAACTGTCCCACTGAGATTAAACAGTATAGGCCTATAAGTCTTTGCCAAGTAGTGTACAAAGCTCTAGCTAAAATTCTTGTTAACAGACTAAAGCCTTTTCTCAGTAGATGCATTAGCAAGAGTCAATCAGCTTTCGTTCCTGGTAGGCAAATTTTAGACAATATCATGCTCTCTCACGAGTTGATACACTTTTTGAAAAACAAAAGACATGGTCGAGTAGGCTCAATGGCTGTAAAATTGGATATGTCCAAGGCCTACGATATGGTGGAATGGGGATTCTTGAAAGCTATAATGGCCAAGATGGGTTTCTGTACCAAGTGGATAGAATGGATTACAACCTGTATCAGCTCAGTGACCTACTCCTTCAACATAAATGGAGAGCATATGGAATTCATCACTCCTTCAAGAGGCATCAGACAAGGAGACCCACTATCCCCCTACCTGTTTTTGCTATGTTCTGAGGGACTGTCACACATGCTGCAAAAAGCAAAGATGGGGAAGGAGCTAACAGGGGTTAAGATCAGTAGAGGAGCTCCTGCTATCACTCATCTATTCTTTGCGGACGACTCCCTAATATTCTGCAAAGCCAACTCTCAAGAAGCTAGGAAGTTAATGCAAATACTAAAAGTGTACGAAGAGGCTACTGGACAGCTTATCAATATGGATAAATCCTCTGTTTTCTTTAGCAAAAATACAACCCAACCAGTGAGGCATGAAGTCTGTCAAACAATGGGGGCAATCCAGCAGGTAGGACAAGGCAAATACCTTGGATTACCAATGATCATTACAAAGTCAAAAGAGCAGGTGTTTGGTTTCATCAGGAACTCAATTGATAATAAACTATTGGGATGGAAAAACAAGTTGCTGAGTCAGGCTGGCAAGGAAATTATGCTAAAGGCGGTGGCGATGGCTATGCCTACCTACACTATGTCCTGTTTTAGGCTACACACTAAGCTCTGTAGAGATATCAGTGCCAAAATGGCAGACTACTGGTGGGGTGAATCTGAAGGGAAGAAAAAGATGCATTGGATTGGCTGGAGGAAGATGACTGAAAAGAAAAGTACAGGAGGTATGGGGTTCAGGGACTTGCAAAAGTTTAACAAAGCCCTACTGGCCAAACAAGTATGGAGGTTGATAACACAACCTAACTTGTTGGTCAGTAAAGTCTTAAAGGCGAAATATTATCCTAAAGAATCCATCTTCAACTGTAATGTGCCTCGGAATGCTTCATGGCTGTGGCAAAGCTTATCAACTGCTAGAAAAGATGTCCAAAATGGAAGTAGGAGGAAAGTTGGGAATGGTAAAAGTACACGTATATGGGATGACAACTGGATTCCAGACAGACCATCTGGGAAACCAACGTCTGCAAAGCCTCAGGGATGTCACCTCCAGTTTGTATCAGAGTTGATGATCAACAACAGATGGAACACAGTGCTGATCTTCAGAATATTTAACTCACAAGATGCTGAGAGGATTCTGAAAATTCCTATAAGCTTAACTGGAAAGGAGGACAGTTACTACTGGATGCACTCACAGAATGGACAATATACAGTCCAGTCAGGCTATAAGATTTGGATAAAGGAAGAGAATCTGGAAGGCACAAGAAGGAGGGAGGATACTGGAACAAGCTATGAAGGGACCATGTCTAATACCTGGAAAACACTATGGAAGCAAAAGGTAAGCCAGAAGATGAAAGTCTTCATTTGGAAATGCCTGCATGGAGGTCTTCCTGTGAGAGCAGAAATACACAGAAGAACAAGACAAGGGAATCCTTTTTGTATAGGGTGTGGAGACAAGGAGGAAACTCTTGAACATCTACTGATCCAGTGTACAAAAGCTAAGGAAATCTGAAAGATGGCTCCGGTGCAGTGGGATGGAATTATGGAGCTGTCAGATTGCTTCATCAGGTGGTGGACAGCAATAGTGGAAGCTCAACAAGACAGAGGAAGGGAGGACCAGGTGAACCTCACCATTAATATCCTCTGGCAGATATGGAAAGCAAGGAACGATAGAGAATTCAATCAAAAAGAAAGAGAACCTCACAAGATTATTCAAAGGGCCATGAAGGAGTGGACAGAGTTTGATGAGGCAAACAAAGGCAACGTAGCAAGGAAGAACACTTAGGAAACAGAAATACAGCAACGAACTGAACCAGAGCCAGGGCAAAATGAGAGCCATACCAGTCTACTGATCAAGATTCATACACATCAAGACAAAAGACAAGCAATAGTAGGGATTGGAATCACTGCAACTGACTCTATGGGACAAATTCAAGCGGGCTGGGCACTAAGAGAAAGATTATCAACTGAGCCAATTCAAGATCAAGCAGTAGCAGTGAGACTCGCGTTACTAAATGCGATAAGCCAAGGATGGAGCAGTATCAGAGTGGAGCTTGATAACAAGGAGCTGATGGAGTGTATAAATGGTTCGAGGCACTGCAACCATATGATGGCTACTCTAATGGAAGATATCCAGTTCATTAGTAATCAGTTTCATAAGTGTTCTTTCTCGTTTGCTAATACAGGGAAAGTAGGAAGTATTAAATTGAGCTTGCATGCTCTAACCATCTGGATAGATGAAGAATGGGTCAATCCCACTCTTAGGTGCTAGGCACCAAGTTTTTGTAGGACGTCTGTCCTTTTCTCTGGACCTTTGTCCAAATATTGTACAGTTTAAAGTGCTATATATATGAAAAAACTATCATTTCGACAAAAAAAAAAAAAAAAAGATGAATGATAAGAGACACTTGGGTCCCGGATTAATGTGCGGATCCAATAAATAATGCTTGCTTCGCTAGCTACACTGCTGTGCCGAATAAAGAAGCTTTTTTGGTGGCAGTACTGAGGAGTGACTGCTACTAGTGAAGTGAAACGCTTTTACGACTAGTGCACCGAAAATTCTCACCTTCAAGTGGGTATAAAGAAAATCACAACTTGATCAAGCTTATTATGGCTAGCGCCCTCACTTGATTGGATTTTGCCAAACACAAAAGGTTCTTCAAGCTTTTAATTAGAAGTCGAAGCAGATTTTTACCGAGTCCTTTCACTGGGTAGCACACAAAATAAAAGATGGGAGCTAAGAGTATGATCAGTATGATCAGCAATCTGCTGGAGAAACTGAAGGGATTTGGGGAAGAAAGCATGATTATGGTGAACAGCACAGTGGCAAAGTTGAAAGCAATGGGAGCATATGAGATGATGAACAATCTGCAAGTGAAGCTGAAGCAACTGTTTTTGCTGTCGGAAAAATTTGAGTGTTAGGCAAGTTGGAAGAGGTCTTTCCACCACAACACTGGCTCCGTGTTAATGCACCGTTTCTAGTCGCAGCAGGGTTAGTTGTGCTGTTTGTGCATTTTCGCCGCGGCGGCGGCGGCGGCACTAAGCCATCGAACTGGAAGATGATGAAAGCCCCTGGAAGGGACTCTCGTATCCGTAGGGATGCCTTTCAGGACAACCCCAAAGGATATTTCCTGGACCTTCGTGCTAGTAAACGTAAAAATACTAGTCGTGATTAGTTGTAGCGCATATACATGAAGTTTGTCCTGCTTTCCTCTCCGTGTCCTGGAAGATCAATTGTTTGTAGTCATTTTGGGATTTTTATGTTTCAAATGTGACCCAGCTCACAAAAGTTGTTTCTGAACTTTGTGATTTCTGGGATATCACTACTACTGTTTTGTATGAATTACTACTTTCCTAATAGTGAAAATAAGAATGGGAAGATGGATGCAGTTTGCCCAAGATTCGGAGTTATTTGCCTATATAACTCCCTTCACAAAAAATATTGATTCAATTTCATACTTTATTCCCATAGCAACCTTATCTGTTATCCATCGGATCAAATTCAAATGGAAATGAGAAAAAGGGTAAAACCCTTCATCAGCCATTAATATAGTCTAAAAATTCCTTACATGACTATAATACTCTAATTTGAATCTATCTTTTCTTTTCTGACTATAGTACTCTACTCTGCTTTTACTTGTCACTTTACTTTCCAAAAAAATCTTGAATACTTAACATAAACTTGACGATATTTCTAAAGATGAGAGTAGAATCTAAAATTTGATGTTCATCTCCGTTATAGTTGCAATAATTTTGGTTTCCTTCTTATTAAGAAAAAGAAAAAATAAAAGAAAAACTTACTACAAATTCAGGGAAACTGGAATTATCACCAAACACGAAAGCAAAACCTAAAATTTTGATTGTTTATCCCCATTCCAGTTGGGCTTTAGCGAGAGTGTATTGAAGAAATGCCATGTTGAGGACACATCATAAATAGACTATGGGAGGTGAGTTTTGTGTTACAGTTACCATTTGTAGGTCTCTACTTGAAAAGGCAGAATTACAGACCACGCCGTGCCATGCCATGCAATGCCATGCATATGCGTAGTAGCTGGTGCTGTTGTAAATTGTATTCCTGGAAAATTCTTGATTTCACCTTTTTGTCATCCCTTGGAGCTCAAAAAAGAAGGTTTTTTTTTGGTTATCAAGGAGAGCTAAGTAGCTCAATACATAGATACTAAACGAGGGTGGTTACTCCCCAAAAAAGAAGTTTAAAATGCAAATGCAATAATATCGAAATTTTCCTGTTATTTTGCTCTTTGACAACTCTAGTCTTTTTAGTTAATTTCTGGGATCCTGATCATGAAATCAGTAGTCAGGGCAGTAGTCAGGACGAGTGCAAGAATTTGTGGATGGCAGATTTTTTTTTTTTTTATTCCCTTTCGAAGTTTCCTAATCGTGTTTTTTCATGAAATTTCTAGCTAATTGATTGTTGGTTACCAGGCTTTTGTGACGGAAAATTCTAGGAAAATTGGGGAGGTTGTTAAACCTCATTATTAGTTCCTAATTTCGTACTGCCTATGGGTCAATGGAGTGTGGTGCACTAAATGGATTGGGGCCCAGTCCCATACTTTTCCAAACGGGAATTTCTTGGAATTTGGTTGGAAGTAATAATCCATCATTCCCAATCTTCCACATATCCCGACAAAATTGTGGAAGGGAAAATTCAGCGGTTCCATCGTATTAATGATGAAGACTTTTTTTCGTTTTTGACAAGATTAATGAGGAAGACTAGGAACAGCAAGACTATTTGGTCAAGTCGTCAACTTTGATCGGGAAAGTGCAGGCTCTTGTTTTCATGTTTGGGAATGAAGATTTCGGATTTACTTACTTAAAATGAATCCAAGGAAAAAATCGTTTCAGAATAGAATAAATAAATTGTGTAGTAAAGAAAAAAAAAATTGAAAACATTCTATTCGAGAAGGATATTACCATGTTCGAGTTTTTTTTTTTTTTGGGGTTTAAGTGTTTGAATGATGGAGGTGGGCATGCTTTCATACTATTTTCTCATTTCATATCAAAATTTATAATTGTTACATTAAAATTGCTGTGTAATCACCGAATGAAAATATGGAGCCACTTTGGCATGCATTTAATTTTCATGCGTATACTACCGGAAAAATGGATATTACCCATTTCAATATAGCATTAATATGGAGCCACTCTGCTCTTAGAACTGTTAGGTTCATGGTTTGAATCTTGGGTTGATAATTGGAAATGAAAAGGGTATGGAACTGAGAGGAGAGGGTTGGAAAAAAAATATATATATAACCTTTGGGAATTTGGTTTTTAAGTATGTTTTGTAATTATCTTTTCATTTCTTTTTTTAAAAAAAAAATTGAATCCAAGAAAATCACAATTTTAGTCACTAGATCAAATTTTCATAAACATTTTTTGTGCTTGTAAACTATTAACATCGTAAAATTATTACAATATAATATTTTTCCCCCTTGTGGACCATTGTCCAAGTGCAGTCAACTAACGGGGGATATTTATTCTAATGACACAAATATGTGAGGAAGCAATCAAAGGGAGCAGGGACTGAGTACTGAATAGAGAGGAGTGATCAGAGATGGGGATAGAGAGCGTAGAAAAGTTTGTGGTGGAGAAGCTGAAGGAACTATGGCAAGCGATGGAAAACCTTTGGGGGCAATTCTTGGAATGGTTTGACAAGATATTTCCACCGGAAACAAGAGGAGAGAAGCTGCATCACTGGCTGCAGATTGCTTTACCAATTGCCATTGCTGGACTTGTTCTGTCTCTGTTGCTCTATTGCTGCTATAAGTGCTGTTGCAAATGTGGAGGCGGGAGAAGAGTCAAGATGATGAAAGCTCCAGGCAGAAACTGTAGGATGCCAAGACCTGCATTTGAGGCCAACCCCAAATCATATTTTAGAAATCTTCGTGCACATCCTGGTGATCAACTCTGCTAAGAGATCACTACTACAACTATATAAACTACAAAGCCTGCCTCCTACCAATAACGGAATCTTTGCTATGGTTCTCTTCTCAGATTTGCCTTTTTTTTTTAAATCCCTTCTGGCTTTTGGTGTCTGTAACTCTTTCATATCATCAAACGTCAAGATGTTGGTCGTAGAAGATGGTTGTGTGATGACGATGATGATGATGATTATGTTGCTTTGGGTCCGTGATTATATAGATATGATCCTTAAATGCTTCAAACTCTTGAAGAAACATATTCTTAGTTTTGTGTACATATCTTTGATCAGTTGCAAAATTGGCAAGAAAATTAGCAAGATATTTGCTATTTTCTTCAAACTAGACTTGCAGATCACTGCAAAAATCAGAGGATCAAGCCTTTGTCATTTAAGCAAAACAAAAAATCTTCTTCATGTAAATTCTAGAGCCATGAAAGTATGAAAATTTGGAAAAGGAAATATAAGAAGTCTCTTCGGAGATGAACACACGGGAACTTTAACTGGTGAACATTATTATTCTTTTTTATTTTCTCCCTTTTTTTTGATGTAAATAAGACTTGATACTTTCTTCATGTAAATAATTCTTGATCACCTCAGAGGAAGCAATTGATCAGGCTTCCCCTACGGGCCCTACCTTCTGAAGGAGCTACTCAAGTAGCATTGCATTTCTTTTTCTTCTTCTTTTTTTTTTTTTGTCAAAAGGAGCATTGCATTTCTCATATTCCTTTTCTTCTACTTTTGTGATTCTTAACTCTTAAGAAGTAGAAAGAAGGTAGGGACAAACGAGGAGCAAAGATACTGAGAATCCAACCATGAAAAAGTTCCCCTTGGAAGGAAACTACAATCGATTCTCCTATTTTTCTTTATAATGAAGCTTCGTGAGTAGGTAACCATTAGCTATCAAACTTTTTCTTTTCATTTATTTATTTCTCTTAACTTTGTTCTTCTGTTGATCAATCATCTTGCCTTGGAAAGTAGATCAAGAAAAAAGTTAGAAAAAAAAGAAAAGAAGAAGCACTTCCTCAGATGATAGAAGTCACTTTGGCGTTGATTGATTGGTGCTGTGCGTACGATTTAGGCCTTGTTTGAAAAGTTATAAAAAGAAGAAGCACTACATCGGATGATAGTTAAGTCCATCGGATGATACCCTTGCTCCCCGTCTCGAGTTCTCACATCATTTGTGAGTGGTGTGTGTGAGTTGTAGTTAAGTTTCACGGGGTGTCAAAAGTCAGCTAGCCTTTTGATTTTTCCTCGTGGGGTGAATTTAGTTGCTTATTGCTTAACATTGTTGGCAAAAGGATGATAGAAGTCACTTTGGCGTTGTTTGGTGCTGTGCGTAACGATTAGGCCCTGTTTGAATTGGTTTTTTTTCTCAAGAAATTTTTACGTTTTCTGTGAACATATTTTTTAATTACATTTTTCTTGTATTTCACATGCATCAAATTATTATAGTATATTTTTCTACGAAAACTTCAAGAAATAACAATCCAATTGCACAGTCAAAAAATTAAGAACTCAAATTTGGAGCTCCCACAGCCAAATTTTTGAGGGGATAAAGTAACAAACATCTGCAAATCTTACGAGAAATTATTTATTTTCTTTCCTCTTCTTTTTTTTTAAAAAAAATTTTTTTTTTAAGCAGGATGGGATTTAAGAAATTGGTCAACGAGAGTCAACTGCATTTTGTGGGTAAATGTGAAAGATTGGGAAGGAAGGAATAGCTGTCAGTTCCCAGTTCCCACTACCCAGTTCGCGGAAATATAGGATTTGGGGCAGGGACTTTTTTAATCAGTATGACCGTCCTTGCACGGTTAAGGGCCAAGATTGGCCTTCAAAATTTTCTGCGGCTGAGATTACACCATGTAACAAGATTTTCGCGTCAAGTGTGGGGCCCACCACTATCTGTTGTGAAAATACATTCTGTGAAAAAAAAGTTACACGATGTACAAAGAAAGTTACGCGCAGTTGATAATGACTAAAATTGACGTGCAACCGTCCGTGCCCCGAGTCCAAATTGTATACTGACTTTCTTATGGCAGTGAAGTGATTGTATACTGCAATTGTCTCGTACCAGCAACGACTTGTCCTTCGTAGGAAGGACTTGACCAGTAATGGACGTACTTAGATTCGAGTTCCAGTATCACTTGAAACGATCGTTATCTTAAAGGATATCGCCCTGACCTAGAAATGGAACGAGACTCTTCTCCTCCTCTAAACATATGCATATTGTTCATTTTTTACTTCAACTAGTCTGTAACACCATATATGTATGTCTGTGGGAGGAAAACGTACTACTCTTTCATCTATAAAGTTTTTTGAACAGTGTAATGACTAGCAAGAAGCTCATCTCTTTTTAAATTGATTAATTTCAGTAGGGAGCACAAGCAAGGAAGATGGGGAGACCCTGAGAATTTTTTGTTTTCCAGCACCAAACAATAATGCTATGTTTCCTGTCTATACATGCATTTTGGAACTCATAAATTAACTTAAAACACAAGCTGCTAAGATATTTTATTTCCATTATATGTATATATATATATATCAGAGAACACGCATGCCTCTGATCTTACATATGCATTGAACAAACTCTAGCAAACACAAATATGCAGAATATCATTAGCAACTAGGAAATGGGAAATTACACAACCAGTAGATCCCGAAAACATCAAATCACACTACTGCAACAATTCCATGATCATAACATGTAATAGTTGCGAGCCCATACTTATTTTTTGCCCCTTTTCTCATCGCGATGCAGCTTGCGGAAATAGTCTTTTGGGTCACGCTCGAAATCATCCCTGTAGATGCGTTTGCCACCCCCTCCTGGTGCCGTCATCTTCTTCCTGTCATCTTGCGGCTCTGGTTCGTCCGAAACTGATCCCCATGCTAATGCAGCAATACCCAATGCTAATGCAGCAAGACCTATTCCAGCAATACCCACAGCAGTAGCTGCTTTCTTCTGTGTATTAGACCCCTCCCCTGGGTTGGAAGACATACCTTCAATTTTTTTTAATGTAGTTTTGTTACTAATGTGTATTCTCGTTTGTTCACTTGAGGTTGTTTGTTTATTATATAGTAGTGGCAGCTGGGTTGGTCGGTGGACTGCAGTCCATCAAATTAAAAGGATGTATTATCGTATGAATTTGAGAAAATTACATATTGTGACAAATAATGAAAAATAAAGTCCGAATCCTTGAACTTCCATCGTCCACTAAGACTTAAAAGTTTTTCATGGTGGCCATCAATCATTTGACAGTTATGGTCACGCTTGCACCTTAAGTTTTCCCTGGTGACCCACACGGGCTTGCTGACTTTCAAATACTCGTTCCAATTGTAATTATCCATGCTAGCTAGCGTGTTGAAGCGCAAAACTAACAGGGACTTGGCCTTTCGTTATCTATCTTTAAACACATAATAAATGTTCACACAGAATTTAGTCACTTGTGACTTGGATTAACATAAAATTTGAAAGACAAAGATCATGATTGTATTGCCACTTCATAATAGGACTACAGAATTTGGAAATTAAGGAAATTGATCCTTGAACTAAAAACCATTGATTTGCAGTTCGTGAACATGTTCCTAGGAAAACAGCTCTTTCAAGCCAAGAAATTCTGTAACATCGACAGAATTCCATTATATTTTATATCCATTATATGTGTGTGTGTATATATATATATATCAGAGAACACGCATGCCTCTGATCTGACATATGTATTGAACAAACTCTAGTAAACACAAATATGCAGAATATCATTAGCAACTAGGAAACGGGAAATTACACAACCAGTAGATCCCGAAAACATCAAATCACACTGCAACAATTCCATGATCATAATATGTAATAGTTGTGAGCCCTGATTTATTTTTTGCTCTTTTTGTCAACGCGAAGCTGACGGAAATAGCCACTTGGGTCGCGCTGGAAATCATCCTTGTAGATGAGCTCGCCATTCCTTCCTGGTGCCTTCATCTTCTTCCTGTCATCTTCCGGCTCTGGTTCGTTCGAAACTGATCCCCATGCTAATGCAGCAATACCCGATGTTAATGGAGCAAGACCTATTCCAGCTGCCACAACAGCAGCTGCTTTCTTCTTTGTATTAGACCCGTCCCCTGGGCTGGAAGACATACCTTTAATTTTTTTTTTTTTTTTTTTTGTGTAGCTTTATTGCTAATATGTATTCTCGTTTGTTCACTTGAGATTGTTTGTTTATTATATAGTAGCGGCAGCTGGTTTGCAAGATCCCAAAGTCGTTGATAAGATGGTGAATGGAATGTAGCTTTATTACTCTGATATAGTGATATGTATTCTTGTTTGTTCACCTGAGTTGTTTGAGGCTTGTTTGGTTATTATATAGTAGTGGCAAGTGGCAAGTGGCAAGTGGCAAGTAGTGACTTTTATGCAGGAGAAATAGCAATATAATAAAAAGTGGGATAGAGAGTGGCACAGGATGTGACACAGAAGATCCGTTGCGAATAAATGGTCATACAACATTTAGTTACTTGTGACTTAGATTGACATAACATTTGAAAGACGAAAAGATTATGATCGTATTCCCACTTCATTATTATTTGGGTCCAAAATGTGCTGTCGATGCTACAGAATTTCCTTGGCTTGAAGGAGCCGTTTTCCCAGGAATATGTTCACAAAGTGCAAATCCATCAATGGTTTTTAGTTCACGGATCAATTTCCTTAATTTCCAAATTCTGTAGTCCTACTCAACGTATCAAAAAAGTAAAAGCTACTCTCTCTACCTCAACGGATATCTACTATAGTTTCGGCAAGCAGATGCCATCCTGATGATGAATAAAACAGGTCGGCTCTTGGAGCATCTTTTTACATCTTCTGATTCCACACATTGTATTGCATGTATACTCGAAACAAATTGACTGTGATGATGCTGATGAGCTTCTGATTCTTAATCTAAATCCATTTTATTGTCACCGTTTTCGCTATGGGTGGAACTGGAACCAATAGGCTGAACCCAAGATTTTGGCCACCATAAATCTACCTTAGTCACATCACCTTCCATTATGCTATCCAACCAAATCTTGGTGCAACTCAAGAATCCTCAAGTATAATAGAGAAAAAGAAAGAAAAGGAAGGACCCCTAACCAAATACTCAAGAATTAACTTTAATAGTAGTTTGGGTAATCGTGGTTGCTGATTAATAACCTGATAAGAATTTTTTGGGGGACAAATTAGTCTGCTCTCCTTCTTCTTGAGATGGGACCTCATATTGTTGAACTCTCCCCCCCGGCCTTTTTTCTTCATCTACCTCGTGTATTTGAATTTTGAAAGACTTCTCTGGTCTTCTTAGTTTTTAAATCCTCTTCTTTTTCTTTGGTTGAAAAGTAAGAAGTGACTAGGGAATAAAATAAACAAAGACGATGAATGATAGGAGACACTTGGGTCCCGGATTAATGTGCGGATCCAATAAATAATGCTTGCTTCGCTAGCTACACTGCTGTGCCGAATAAAGAAGCTTTTTTGGTGGCAGTACTGAGGAGTGACTGCTACTAGTGAAGTGAAACGCTTTTGCGACTAATGCACCGAAAATTCTCACCTTCACGTGGTGGGTATACAGAAAATCACAACTTGATCAAGCTTATTATGGCTAGCACCCTCACTTGATTGGATTTTGCCAAACACAAAAGGTTCTTCAAGCTTTTAATTAGAAGTCGAAGCAGATTTTTACCGAATCCTTTCACTGGGTAGCACACAGAATAAAAGATGGGAGCTGAGAGTATGATCAGTATGATCAGCAATCTGCTGGAGAAACTGAAGGGATTTGGGGAAGAAAGCACGATTATGGTGAACAGCACACTGACAAAGTTGAAAGCAATGGGAGCAGATGAGATGATGAACAATCTGCAAGTGAAGCTGAAGCAACTGTTTTTGCTGTCGGAAAAATTTGGTTTGTTTTTGTTAGGCAGGTTGAAAGAGGTCTTCCCACCACAACACTGGCTCCGTGTTAATGCACCGTTTCTAGTCGCAGCAGGGTTAGTTGTGCTGTTTGTGTATTTTCGCGGCGGCGGCGGCGGCACTAAGCCATCGAACTGGAAGATGATGAAAGCCCCTGGAAGGGACTCTCGTATCCGTAGGGATGCCTTTCAGGGCAACCCCAAAGGATATTTCCTGGACCTTCGTGCTAGTAAACGTAAAAATACTAGTCGTGATTAGTTGTAGCGCATATACATGAAGTTTGTCCTGCTTTCCTCTCCGTGTCCTGGAAGATCAATTGTTTGTAGTCATTTTGGGATTTTTATGTTTCAAATGTGACCCAGCTCACAAAAGTTGTTTCTGAACTTTGTGATTTCTGGGATATCACTACTACTGTTTTGTATGAATTACTACTTTCCTAATAGTGAAAATAAGAATGGGAAGATGGATGCAGTTTGCCCAAGATTCGGAGTTATTTGCCTATATAACTCCCTTCACAAAAAATATTGATTCAATTTCATACTTTATTCTCATAGCAACCTTATCTGTTATCCATCGGATCAAATTCAAATGAAAATGAGAAAAAGGGTAAAACCCTTCATCAGCCATTAATATAGTCTAAAAATTCCCTACATGACTATAATACTCTACTTTGAATCTATCTTTTCTTTTCTGACTATAGTACTCTACTCTGCCTTTACTTGTCACTCTACTTTTCAAAAAAATCTTGAATACTTAACATAAATCTGGCGATATTTCCAAAGATGAGAGCAGAATCTAAAATTTGACTGTTGATCTCCGTTACAGTTGCAATAATTTTGGTTTCCTTCTTATTAAGAAAAAGAAAAAATAAAAGAAAAACTTACTACAAATTCAGGGAAACTGGAATTATCACCAAACACGAAAGCAAAACCTAAAATTTTGATTGTTCATCCCCATTCCAGTTGCGGTAATTTTCTCTTTCTGATGCTCTCATTCCTATTAAAAATAAAAAAGAAAAAAAAGGAAAAACTCACTACAAATCTAGCGAAATTGGAATTATTAGTATGTTTGTAAATAACTCTCCATCACTTGTTCATTCAATTAACTCTTTCCAGAGTTTTAGTTTTGATTTTGTCATACTTCATTGAACGGGAACTCATTGTGCATGTGGCAATGTGAGGGGAATTGCATGTAGGGCCGAGAAAAGGAGTCTCGTGCTTTTATTTTGGATGGATACCCATTGAGTTTGGAACCTCCTATGTTAATAATGGTGGTGACAAGAATTTGATTTAGAAAGCATGGAGGAGGTTGCACGTTATCAAGGGCTAAAGGCAGAAGATTAGATTAGTAATAAAATTTGGAGTTGAATCATTTATAGGAATATTTTTTGAAAAAAAGGTTATTTTGGCAACAAAAAAAAAAAACTCCAAGATTCATTTCTAGAATGCATAGATATACTTGGCCAATAACTTAATATAGTACGAAATAGGAATAGCAAACTGAGTTTCATTAACATGCATGCCCAAGTATGTGTTCTTTCCTTCCGCGTTACTGCTCCCATCCCATGGGGCGGTCCTGGAAATTACTTAATGATGTGTTGATCTCTATCGAACATAATCTCTGCCTTGGAAGAAGTTATACTGGTTTAGGTAACTTGAATTTGGATTCTACTGCACTTAGCAGCCTAACTTGGGTATGCTTCCATTACCGGCAAGTAGTGGGCCTTGGGAAGGATGGATAGAAACGCTTTAATATTCGACTCTACGGTTCCCAATTCGCGCGGAAATGGTAAGCTGACAGGTTGATAGCAACAGTAATTATGAGATGATCAATCCATAACTTCTGTTAAACTGATGATCAATCCCTGCAGACCAAGAGCACGAATGGTTGTTTATGGCACCGGTTCTGAATGATGTAATATTTTTTGAATAAAACGTAAACTACTTGTAAAATTTAACAACAGAGATACAATTATTATATATGAGACCCACATGAGCAATAATAAAATATCATACTTCTGTTATAAAGATGTACAAGAAGTTTACATAACGTTCAAAAAATGCTACCTTGTTAGACCATCCATCCCTGCCCTGCTCCCAATCCGTTCAGTCCCCACCAATTAACATAATCAAAATCAATTAGTGTTAGACTGATAATTGGGTAGCGACTATTAGCCTATGACCTACTTGTATTAGTACTCTAATTACTCTTAATAATGTCTAGTCTATCACGGGGTAAAAGAATGTGGCAGCTACCACTACCTTAATTATTGGACAACGCAATTAAAGCTAAAGCACTCAATCGCCTTTAATAACACTTCCTCCCTTCAAAGGTCTGTTATTATTTTTGCTCTTTTCACTTGAGAATCAAGCAAGGAAAGATGAGACTCAGAACTGATATTATGATCGGCAATTTGCAGGAGAAAATGAAAGGAATTGGGGAAGGAAGCACGATCATGATGAACAGCACACAGGCAAAGTTGAAAGCAGTGGGGGCAGATGAAATGATGAACAATCTGGCAGAGAAGCTGAAGCAACTGTTCATGATGCTGGAAAACTTTGGTCTGTTTCTGATTGGCAGGTTGGACGATGCCTTCCCACCAGAAACTAGAAAGGAGAGGCTACAACACTGGATCCGTGTTGGTGCACCTTTTGTTTTTGCAGGATTGGTCATACTGGTGCTGTATTGGTGCTTTAGCCGCTGCATTCGTTGCTGTTGCGGAGCCAAGGCATTGAAGATGATGAAAGCCCCTGGAGCGAATTTTCGGATTCCTAGGCATGTCTTTGTGGCCAACCCCAAAGGATACTTCCGTGCTCTCCATGCTGGCAAAGTTAAATTCTGAAGTTTGTCCGAAATTTCTTTCTGCCCTTTTAAATTGCTTGTAATTGTTTGGTGAACTTCATGTTTGGAATGCGTTTGTGCTTACAACTTTAAAATTTATATTATTGAGGTTTGTCCTCTGTTGTTTATGGAGTTTCAGCCGTTTGTATGGATTCCTTTCCTCGTACGTAAATTGGAATGGGAAGATTCAGATTGCAAAGATCGGCATCTACCATCCATTATATGCTGCTGCCTCTTGGGGCAATAACAAATATGACTAAGTTGACAATTGTAACATATTTCAGTAGGCCTTACTATCAATTTTCACCATTTCGTCCAAATAGGACTCGCTACCATTTCCTGCCAACAGAACAACCAAAACAGAAAACTTTTATTCACTACTAGGAGTAACCATTAATCTAGTCTTTCCCCTATTCACTCGCGCAGACTGCGAAAATGACTAGCAGGGTCACGCTCGAACTCATCCCTGAAAATGTAGTAGTCCCTTCCTGGTGCTTTCATCATTTTCCTGTTACTGGATGTTTCCGCTGCTCCCAGGATCTTACAAATGCCCCATGCCACAAGACCTACTCCAGCTGCAACAACAGCCACTGCCTTGACTATCTCCTTTGCTTTCTCTTCCCTTTCCTCAGTCATTGTCTCGGTAGAGTTCTCAACATGCCCGGAATTCTCTGTGCTTTCACAACTACCCATTATGTTATTCTGTTTAGAACTGTTCGATCTTATAAACTAGCTGCACACTGCAGCAATCTGTTACCTATTTATGGACAAAATTTGTTCGACTCTTGGATACCGTAGGTACTAATGAAGGGATAAGATTATTTTCTTGACCATGAATGTAGTTAATGAGATGATGTTCCATCTTCCATGGTGGTTAACGATGCGACTTAGTGCTGATAATCTTGGAGAAATTATCCCAAAAAAAAGAAACTCTGTTTTAGTTTTCCAACAAACCAATGCACTTGGTCTCTCCCATTGACTACATTTCCCCTGTCCCAGTTCTTGAAAATTGAAACAGAGAATTGATTCTTTGATTAAGATGACGGCATATTTCTCAAAGATAATATAGGAATGAAAAGTAATTGAATGGAAGAGCAACATGCCAAGCCAAATAAATATAAGGTGTTCTCTTCTTTTTTATTTTCGATTAATATTTGTGTTGGATAAAATTTTCGTAACAAATGACAAATAGGACAGTGCTGTAGTGCCTATAGTTATGGTAACGATGTTAGGAAAACCTACTATTACAGGTTTCTATTATCTTTAGTGACAAATCGAATTTTTGAGCGACTTTTTAAATATTATATTAAAATAATTAATATTAACTTTAGTAAGTTTTTACTTAAAACGAGTAAGTATATGCCTAAAAGATAAGTTTTAGTCAAAAATAGAAATTTACCCTTTCAGTAATTTAATTTACTTATTATTTGACAAATGTTACTTTTGTTTAATTAAAACTTATTAATACTAAAAGTAAAAAAAATTACATATTAAAGTAAGAAAATAATCGATTTCTAAAACGGTTTGGGTTTCCACATCTCTCTAAAGTTGCTTCCCTTCTTTTTATTATCTTCTCAGAAATTTTTCCCTGGAAAAGGAAGGAGTACGATCATCATCTTATGGAACGGGATTAGCTTTTGCTAAAATTTAGAAAATTGATCAAGCGGGCTAAGCAATTCTATCTTCAGGCTAAACTCTTCTGGTAGGTTTCATGCCTCAGTCTCTATTTCTGCCTTCTACTAAGCATTGATTCTCATTTCAGTCAATCAATTGGCCTGCCTAGGTGCAGAGGAAAAGCTAAATATGCTTTATAGATAGCACAGGTTCAGGAGAAAGGGTTTCCCCTCTATCAGACACAACAAAAGGGTTAGCAACGGTGGTAGCCAACCAAAGAGCATATGAAAAATAGCGGTGACGAGGTTAGACCATCATGTTCTCTTGAAATCGTTTGTTTATATTGCTGTAATTTATTTATATTTCATTTGTTTTGTTTGTCAAGATTTTCTTGTGAAATCAGGGCTGAGAATTTGAAGAATTTATTGCAATTTTGGGGTTGAAATTGTCCATTGAAACATCTAGGAAATGGTTGTAGTTTTGATTGTTTACGGGTAAAATATGCTTAATAGCCATATGAAACATCTAGGAAAGGACTTGAGACTAGGTGTTTAAGTTAAATGTGATTAATTTGGGAATGCATATAAGATGTTCGGTGAAATGCCAAAGAGAAATTTGACTTGGTGGTTTTGATTTTCAGTTTGGCGGACAAAATACAATTGATTCTTAAACATTTTAATATTTTTGATGATAATAAGCTTTTTGATAACTACCATTGACTTTGTCTCTAATAATTTCGTAAGCACGTTCCTGGCATATATACATAATCATAATTTAGTCTTTTAGGGTCAACTTTCAGAAGCAGTCAAATGGTTCGATATCTGTAAGAACATTCATAAAAGAGCATGAAGGCAAAATACGCAATGACATAATCAATTTTGCCTTCTTGAATTCCTCTAAAAGAAGGAATTTTGTCTTCTTTAATGAACGGAAAACTGATGTTGCAGACAAGTTTTTGCTGCTTATAGGTTTCCTTTGCATAAGAACTAGGCAATCTCTTTCAGGCATTTGTAGGTTGTACTAGGCTCTCTTCTGCAACTTTCGACCAATCCTATTTGCAAAAATTTTTTTTTGAGTCGCATGTTCTTTGAGAAAATCAACTTCGTTCAATATTTGAGAAGCTCACTTATATATTTCCTAAGACAGGAAACGCATGGTACAAAGTACATCTTGCTAAACAAATACGCAATCAATGTGCCTACTTGTACTTTCATTTATTTCATCTTCAGTATAGAAGAACAAACAAATAAAAAAAATGACATAATCAATCTTATGCAATAATGAAACATTTTGAAATGTATTTACTTCCAGTTGAATTATTCCGTGGATGACCATACAAAATAACCCTTAACATTTACTTCATCACTACAAAAGGATGAAAAATACCATAAATAATTACCTGAAGGAAGAATAGCACATATTCTGCTATTGTTCTATCGTTATGTAGTTGTTCTTGGCTATCCAACCTAACAGCTTCATAATAATTCTTCCAAAATTTAAATGAAAGGAGCAGTCTATCTTTGAGAGCCACAATTTTGCTTACTCAATTGTTAATCGAGTATTCAAAAGGTGATTTTGAATATATCTTATTCTGGTAGTATCCACTCGAGATTTTAGGAGTGTTAAACTTGTATCATTTTTTTAAACAACGGCTGCAGAACAAGGTGAAATTATTGTCAGATACAATAGCTAGAGTTGTAAGACTTTCTTTGCCTTATCTTATAAAGGGGCCAAAAAGGAGTTAATGGATAGTAACTGGTTTCAGATCATTCCTCCTGGTCAGGTAATATATAGCTTGCTTTTATTTTTGTCTTGAGACATGCAATTTAATTGTGCTGTATTTGCATTTGAATAGGCATTAATGTGGGCATGCAATCCTTCATTAATCCAAAGTCATGTACGAAACACTAGCTTGTTAGGAGACGAAAATCAGGTACATTTTTTTCTTCTTCACGCCTAAGTTTTATGTTACCTATTTGCTATGATTATGTGTTGTTGTGGCCTTTTTTTAATACAAATCTTGTGATGGTTTTGTAGTGAATGAACCAGATTTCAGCCAAGACCATTAAGAAATTTTATTCTTGAGAGGGTACAGATTTTTCAGATGGACTTTGCTAAAAAATTTTAGGATGATTTACGTTTCTCCGAAGGTAGTGTAATGCGTTTTGATTGTAAATCTGAACACAATCTCCTTAGTTTGCAATGGTTGGTGTTTACTTGTTTTAATGTGAATACTTTCAACATCCAAGTGCTCTTGGGTTTGTAAACGAGAAATTTCAATTCAAACCGAAGCTTTTGATAGTGATTTCAGAGCCCTTGATTTGCAGGTGATCATAGTCTCAAATCAAGTTACTAGCCTCTTGATTGTTTCAGTTTTCTGAACCCAAAGTCTTTGTGCTCTAAATTCAGTTCTTGTCCATGTAATCTTGTCATGCTTAGATATCCATATCTAGTAACCTGCCGCCTTAATTCTGGTGCATAAGTATCAGTTATTAAAAGTTAGTAAATTATATAAGATCTGAGGTTGCCATTCTTTGTTTCGGCCAATTTGCATTAGATGGACCTTTGTTTAGTCCAAGTACTAAATAAATTGGTGAGTAGATTATTACTGATGCTCAAAATGAGCCGTTTCATCCTATTTTGAAATACCAGTTTTATATAAAATGTCGTGAGACATGTAGAATTTTGTTGTTTACTTCAAATTGGACTGGCTTACTTGATTTAAGTGCCGTGATTTCCTCAGTAAGCCATTAGTAGAGGTCCAAACAAAATGACAATGGAAGTTTTGAATATGGTTCCCGTGTTGCTCAATATGACTTTTGATATGCTTCACTTTTGTACAAGTTACTGAGCAATGTATGCCTTGATCAGGGAAAAGAAAAGAGTTTGAGCACTTGTCTGTCAACTCTTCTCTCTGTGTGATCAAAGTAAAGAAGTTTATGTGCAGGGCGGCAATCTGTGCCTTATGGTGGGGGAAAAATAAAAGAATTTGAGGACGTGTCTGTCAATCTTTTCTGTGTTTGATCAAACTAGAGAAATTGAGGTGCTTCACAGCTGTCTGTACTTTTATCTCTGTTTCTTTTAAGGGCTTTGAACCTTATGCAGTGATTGTGAATGGAATATGGAAGCAACTCTGTTTAAAGGTGTTCCCTGAGATGTCCACTGTTACTCGTGCTATTGAAATTAGTAACATTGTAGAACCTGTGGAATCCAGGACCAATGAGCCTATTGAATGGGCATGTCTGAAACGGGACCATAAAGTATATGCATTTTTGGCTCAAGGTATTGCCTCCTTCCCAAGAAAAGAATGCTTGTCTGAGGCACTTGGTGCTTCAAGCACTGACAATTACCCAGATGAAAGCATTCAGAATACCCCGGAACCAAGTGACAGGATTGATCAGAGACCTTCTTACTGGTCGAGCAAGGGTGAAATTGATTCTGCAGTCCCTGAGACATTAACGTATAAATTGATGGCCAAACTCTGTGTGATTACTGAAATCCATATTCAACCATTTCAAGGTTATTTTAGAAGACTTTTCATTTTTGTTTGGGGAGGAGGGGGTTGACGGTGACTTCTTGTTTAAAACCTGTCTCTTTATTGGTAGAAAAACTTGATTTGCATTATCAGTGTACTTTCAGTTTGGTTCCCCCATATATCCAGCAAAGGCTGTAAGATTTTTGATGGGGGATTTGTATTGCTGGTATGGAAGCACAAATGGAGGGAGAAGTGTCTTTAGCTGCACAAGAATCTTGTCATGAAATATTGCTGGTCCAGATTCAGTATTACTAATTAACTGCGTTATAGGAGAATTGTTTGCAAAAGTTCAAGCTGCCAGAACCTGTCCTCTGCATTGGAGGGATTCTGCAAGTCCAGCTATTGGGTAGAGTGCAGAAACAAGAAATAGATAGTTTGTATTACATATGGTGAGTCCTACTTTATTATGATTTTTGTCGCTTGTGTTTGGTGCACAAGCGAGAGGGATTTTTCTCGCATTCACAGGTTTGGTGCAAGTATAAGAGATTGGGAGCACATGATCCTCAACACATTACCCGGTGCTAGATGGATTATGGTAAATGACTACGACTACGACGGCGAGGACGATGATTCAGATGACCAGTATAACTAAGTGCTTCTGCTTCTTGCTACGCTTTCTGGTTTTCTTATGCTCTGTTCCTGCTGCCCTTCTGTAAGCTCTGAAGCACAAGATAGAATTTTGGAATTTTGGATTTGTTGGTGGGAACTAGTTTCGACTTTCTTTGTCCATTCATCGTAACCGAGGAAACAATAGTTGTGGGGGTCTCGTAAATACCTTCAATGAATCCGGAAAAAGGCTACCAGCTTTAGGTACTATGAATTCTTTGGCATAAAGAAATCCAAGCGTTACTAGTGCATCAACCTTTCCTACTCTAACTATAATTAATGGCTAATAAAAGTCACCTTGGTACTTATCTCTTGAATTCTTAACTGTTTCAAAATTTAATAAAGAATTTTATCACAACCACAACACTTTTGAATTCAAAACTACAAACAGGCCTATCCTTTTTTTTAAAATTTTGGGTTAAAGTTAGCAAAAGTTCTACTTATTTGCACCTTTCCTGTTAAAATTAATTTTTGTTGCAATTTCCTATTTTAGTTATCCATTCGACACTAGTACGGGCATAGATACGGATTAAGCAACCAGTTTGAGGAATAATATTTTTTATTAAAAAAAATTAATTTGAATTGAATTAGCAATTTGATATTTTCACAAAAAAGTGTCATTTTTTTTTGTCCTTTTTCAAAAAAATTTAAGACAACTATATTTTAGTAATTGTTGTCATTGACACTTAATTGAAGTTCATTAAGAATAATTGAAGTTCTGATATCAATACTCTATTCAAATGTAAAAATTCAACCTAAGTAACAAAATAAATGATAGCTAAACAAATGAAATATGCGTTCAATTGATCGTGTTCAAACTACATCTTCTGTTAATAGTTAGTATATATGAAATTGTATTTTCCATTTGTAGAAAATTAATATGCATTTTATATCTACTAACGAATAAATTACCTATGTTTTGAACAAATCAAACCTAAACTTATGGTGTGATATGTAAATAGTTGCTTACATTTATACGTATGCCATCATCCTTTCTTTATGATGGAAATTTCTTTTGATTATATTTAGGGGTGGCAATTTGCGATACGACCTGAAAAAATGATATGAACCTAGCACGATATATATTGATTCGGATTGAGGTTTTGCGGGGTCGGGTCAGAATCGAGTCGAATGCGACGAACCCGAAAAGAAAATGGGTCTTATTCGGGTCAAACCGTGGGTGATCCGATACGACCCCCCGATCACCTGTTTATGAATTAAAAATTATTTTACCTAACAAAACTACGTTATTCTTTTTGTTTCAAAGGCATTAATCACTTAATCCTAAATGAATTTATTTAACTTATTTGAAGTTGAAATTATTATATTTAGAAAAATAATTTATTATATTATTTTTTACTTTTATACTGCTTTTATTTATTTTATATTTGGTTTGGAACAAAACACTTTTACGATGTTTTTAATTTATTTTTGATTTGGTTTGGGATTATTTATTTAAATTTTTATTACTTGATTATGTAATTAGTCTTGTGTGAATTACAAATTACAGTGGTAAATTAATAAATTAAAATTAAGTTTTGGGTCATTCGGGTCGTCCCGCCAACCCGACAACCTGGAATTTTCAGATTCGGGTCAGATATCCTGACCCGTTTCGGGTTGGGGGGTCAAGTTCGGGTCAACCAGTTTTCTATTATACCTGGATCTCAACCCGACCTGTCACTCCGATTTGGACCCGATTGCCACCCCTAATTATATTGTCAAAAAAATAACATATTTTACAAATTATTCCAATTTATTTAGAAAATGTTACTAATTTCATTAGAAATTATGAAATGTAATCATGGTTTATTAATTTTTTACTAAATATAAATACAACATACAAAATGAAAATATATTTGACTTTGTTTTACTTTGATCAGAAAAACTTGTGGTACAAATAACGAAATAGTGACAAGGGTGCAAATTTCAAATCAACAACCAACGTACACTTAATTACGCTAATTTTTTAGTCGACCAAACTAATATATGCCATAAAGTAACTAGATTTTAGCATTTATAAATTGGCAATTTTAGCAGTTTATATACCATTCACCTATAAAAATTATGATTATTATAAAATGACATTTTATAATAATTTACATGCTATTTGCCAATTAAAAGTAAGTTTGATAAAAAAAATATATGCATATAAATCCATTTTGTAAATGATACAAAATATATTTGAATCTCACGAAACTTAATCTATGGGTAAATTTACTATAGTTTTCAAAGATTATGCCACATTAGTACAAATTTAACTTTTATGCTTGTGACCTAGAAAATAAATTTATTAGAACACATAACCTTTGTAAATGATACATACATTTATTAAAATGCTTAAAACACATAACATTGATGAGTGATACATACAATCATATATTATACATTTACGTTACCAACAATTACTAACTATAATATTAAGTTTCAATCATTAATAAAAAAATCTTAGCATTATTTTAAATAAACTTTCTAATACTTGTTTCATATAAGTTTCGTTAAGTAAAATAGTAAATTTATGCCACAAACTAGTAAGTCTTGATGATTAACCAAATTTACTATTCTATCAACAGGATTTACTATTAATCCGTGAAAACTTACTATTACTTGAACTAAACTTACTCTCCAAGAAGAAAGTTTCGAATATAGAGTAGTAATTTATTTATTTTTTTAAAAGTAACTTTCATTTTTATTTCAATTTACTTTTTAAGACATAAATAGGATAACAGATTTCGTTCCCAAACTTACTTTTTAGAGAGTAAGTTTAATTCAAGTAATAGTAAGCTTTTATACATAAATAGTAACTCTTACTAATAACATGGTAAATTGATTAATAATCCAAACTTACTGATTTATGGGACACATGTGCTATTTTATTTTAAAACATATTTCAAACTAGTATTAGGAAGTTTATTTGAAATAATGATAAGATGTTTTATTAATAATTAATTCTTAGTACCTTAGTTAGTAAGTACTCATAATATACCTGTATAATACCTGATTATAGGTATAATTTAAAAAAATTATTTATATATTTTAAAATACTATGAAAAATAGTTTGACTTTTCACATAATCTTGTAAAATATGAAATAAAATTTTGTCGTATTATAAGCTTTTAATCATTTTCAATTTTTGAAAGGTTTGAAAGTTCGAATAACAATAACAACAAATCTTACTAGTTATATATAGAATATTACTTGTTTATATATCAAAATTTTTATAATTTAACACCTATGAATATAATAAGATGATAAAGTTTTAATAAATTTACATCTGAGACACAAGAAATAATAAGAGTAAAAGCCTAAACAAAATGAGAAATAATATAATAATAAAAATGACAAAATTAGTATAACAATTAATATAAGAAAATCAGTATGATCTTGATTTTTTTCCTTGGGAGATTGTTCATAAGAATGGGATCCAATCATTATAAATGAAAATCACATGCATGTATAATCTATTGTATAATTTAAATTAAATTTAGTTCACCTATAAAATGGTCCTAAAATAATTAGTACACTATGATAAATGTTATTTTAACACAAAAAATTTTTTTAACTAAAAGTCTGAAATATCCATGACATATGTATGTGTAAGGCCTGGTGCAACCCAATGAGTACAAACAATTTCACAATGATGCACAAAGATATATCAAATTTAAGCACAATAAAGAAAACTTAATTAAAGAGAAAAGATAAGAAATGCAAACCAAATATCAATCCAATAGCCTCTTCAATAGATGGCGATGCTAACCAAGATGTACATGTGAAGGCTCACTCCTTCCTCACCCCAAACACACTTTGGTTGAGCCAAGGAGTTTTACAACAATTCTAGTTAACCCTCAACAACCTACACTTGAAAGATCACTCACCCAATTAAGAACTATTTTATACAAATGAGGCAACCTTCACCAAGGTTTTACCACTTCAAGTGATAGGTTCACCTTCACCAAGGTTTTACTCCTCCTAGAGAATAACCTTCACTTGAGCAACCTCACAACCCAACTTCCCAACCCCTTATACAACCAACAAAGAATCTTTCTATTCAAAAATCTCACTTGTAAGCTTGTATTTTGTGTTGGCAAAAGTCCCTTGTCTTCTTGTGCTTTGGGGTATTTATAGAAGGTGAGAAATGGCTTCAAAAGGCTCTCTAACGGTCAAATATTAAATGCTGTCAAAACTAGCCGTTGGCCTGTCGGACGTCCGAACCACCTGTCGAACGTCCGAACCCTGCGTCCAAACCACCTGTCGGACGTCCGAACCCTGCGTCCGAACGTTGACAGAGAGTCATCAAATCTTTGCGAAATTTCTCGGACATCCGATGCGATCGATGTGCGTCCGAGGCGTGCGTCCGATCCTTCCGGACGTCCGATGCTTCCTCACGAGCGTCCGACAGAGTTTCCTTCTTGATGTTCTTCATCCTTTCGGACGTCCGATAGCGTCCGACATGAGTGCCCTGTTTTTGCTTCTTCTTTTATGCCACAAGAATCTGTTCTAACAAATTACTCACATAAAAACATTAACCCAAATCTACATATTGGTTTGTTAATCATCAAAACCAAGGAGTGATCGACCAAGGTCAACAGTATGAGAGATATTTTACCATATTTGTATCTCACATCTAATCATGAAAGTTAATTTGAGAAAAACTATTTTTGACAATAGAATTATTTTGAATTTAACCAACAAGTTGAGATTTTTTAAACAATAAAAGTGAAATATTTTGGGAACTTAGTTGTTTATTTTCCCGTAATAAAAAATTTAACATATGACAAATTATTCTTACATATTTTATAAGGTCATATGCAAAAAAAAAAAGTTTTCATAGTATATTTAAAATGCTTCAAACATATAACATTTATAAATGATACGTACAATTGTAAGTTTCTTTAAGTAAAATAGTAAATTTATGCCACAAACTATTAAGTTTTGATGATTAACCAAATTTACTATTCTATCAACAATATTTACTATTAATCTATAAAAACTTACTATTACTTGAACTAAACTTACCCTCCAAAAACTAAGTTTCAGATATAGAGTGATATTTTACTTCATAAAAAACAAAGTTAGTTTCATATTTATTCAAGTTTACTTTTTGAGACATAAAAGTTACTAATATATCGAGTTAACTTACTATTTTTTTTGCAAAACTTACTAACCAGCATTTTAGGTACTATTTCATTTAGATGACCAGTACAACAGGTCATCAAATGGTCGCTAAAAGTATTTTTACCTGTTATATCAGGTAAAAATAGTTCCGTTACCATAACTATCGTTACTTCAGACTTTTCCTACAAATACACGATTTGATTGTTCTATAGAAGCTTTAATCTATGGCGACAGTGCTGTAGTGCCTATAGTTATGGTAACGATGTTAGGAAAACCTACTATTACAGGTTTCTATTATCTTTAGTGACAAATCGAATTTTTGAGCGACTTTTTAAATATTATATTAAAATAATTAATATTAACTTTAGTAAGTTTTTACTTAAAACGAGTAAGTATATGCCTAAAAGATAAGTTTTAGTCAAAAATAGAAATTTACCCTTTCAGTAATTTAATTTACTTATTATTTGACAAATGTTACTTTTGTTTAATTAAAACTTATTAATACTAAAAGTAAAAAAAATTACATATTAAAGTAAGAAAATAATCGATTTCTAAAACGGTTTGGGTTTCCACATCTCTCTAAAGTTGCTTCCCTTCTTTTTATTATCTTCTCAGAAATTTTTCCCTGGAAAAGGAAGGAGTACGATCATCATCTTATGGAACGGGATTAGCTTTTGCTAAAATTTAGAAAATTGATCAAGCGGGCTAAGCAATTCTATCTTCAGGCTAAACTCTTCTGGTAGGTTTCATGCCTCAGTCTCTATTTCTGCCTTCTACTAAGCATTGATTCTCATTTCAGTCAATCAATTGGCCTGCCTAGGTGCAGAGGAAAAGCTAAATATGCTTTATAGATAGCACAGGTTCAGGAGAAAGGGTTTCCCCTCTATCAGACACAACAAAAGGGTTAGCAACGGTGGTAGCCAACCAAAGAGCATATGAAAAATAGCGGTGACGAGGTTAGACCATCATGTTCTCTTGAAATCGTTTGTTTATATTGCTGTAATTTATTTATATTTCATTTGTTTTGTTTGTCAAGATTTTCTTGTGAAATCAGGGCTGAGAATTTGAAGAATTTATTGCAATTTTGGGGTTGAAATTGTCCATTGAAACATCTAGGAAATGGTTGTAGTTTTGATTGTTTACGGGTAAAATATGCTTAATAGCCATATGAAACATCTAGGAAAGGACTTGAGACTAGGTGTTTAAGTTAAATGTGATTAATTTGGGAATGCATATAAGATGTTCGGTGAAATGCCAAAGAGAAATTTGACTTGGTGGTTTTGATTTTCAGTTTGGCGGACAAAATACAATTGATTCTTAAACATTTTAATATTTTTGATGATAATAAGCTTTTTGATAACTACCATTGACTTTGTCTCTAATAATTTCGTAAGCACGTTCCTGGCATATATACATAATCATAATTTAGTCTTTTAGGGTCAACTTTCAGAAGCAGTCAAATGGTTCGATATCTGTAAGAACATTCATAAAAGAGCATGAAGGCAAAATACGCAATGACATAATCAATTTTGCCTTCTTGAATTCCTCTAAAAGAAGGAATTTTGTCTTCTTTAATGAACGGAAAACTGATGTTGCAGACAAGTTTTTGCTGCTTATAGGTTTCCTTTGCATAAGAACTAGGCAATCTCTTTCAGGCATTTGTAGGTTGTACTAGGCTCTCTTCTGCAACTTTCGACCAATCCTATTTGCAAAAATTTTTTTTTGAGTCGCATGTTCTTTGAGAAAATCAACTTCGTTCAATATTTGAGAAGCTCACTTATATATTTGACAGGAAACGCATGGTACAAAGTACATCTTGCTAAACAAATACGCAATCAATGTGCCTACTTGTACTTTCATTTATTTCATCTTCAGTATAGAAGAACAAACAAATAAAAAAAATGACATAATCAATCTTATGCAATAATGAAACATTTTGAAATGTATTTACTTCCAGTTGAATTATTCCGTGGATGACCATACAAAATAACCCTTAACATTTACTTCATCACTACAAAAGGATGAAAAATACCATAAATAATTACCTGAAGGAAGAATAGCACATATTCTGCTATTGTTCTATCGTTATGTAGTTGTTCTTGGCTATCCAACCTAACAGCTTCATAATAATTCTTCCAAAATTTAAATGAAAGGAGCAGTCTATCTTTGAGAGCCACAATTTTGCTTACTCAATTGTTAATCGAGTATTCAAAAGGTGATTTTGAATATATCTTATTCTGGTAGTATCCACTCGAGATTTTAGGAGTGTTAAACTTGTATCATTTTTTTAAACAACGGCTGCAGAACAAGGTGAAATTATTGTCAGATACAATAGCTAGAGTTGTAAGACTTTCTTTGCCTTATCTTGTAAAGGGGCCAAAAAGGAGTTAATGGATAGTAACTGGTTTCAGATCATTCCTCCTGGTCAGGTAATATATAGCTTGCTTTTATTTTTGTCTCGAGACATGCAATATAATTGTGCTGTATTTGCATTTGAATAGGCATTAATGTGGGCATGCAATCCTTCATTAATCCAAAGTCATGTACGAAACACTAGCTTGTTAGGAGACGAAAATCAGGTACATTTTTTTCTTCTTCACGCCTAAGTTTTATGTTACCTATTTGCTATGATTATGTGTTGTTGTGGCCTTTTTTTAATACAAATCTTGTGATGGTTTTGTAGTGAATGAACCAGATTTCAGCCAAGACCATTAAGAAATTTTATTCTTGAGAGGGTACAGATTTTTCAGATGGACTTTGCTAAAAAATTTTAGGATGATTTACGTTTCTCCGAAGGTAGTGTAATGCGTTTTGATTGTAAATCTGAACACAATCTCCTTAGTTTGCAATGATTGGTGTTTACTTGTTTTAATGTGAATACTTTCAACATCCAAGTGCTCTTGGGTTTGTAAACGAGAAATTTCAATTCAAACCGAAGCTTTTGATAGTGATTTCAGAGCCCTTGATTTGCAGGTGATCATAGTCTCAAATCAAGTTACTAGCCTCTTGATTGTTTCAGTTTTCTGAACCCAAAGTCTTTGTGCTCTAAATTCAGTTCTTGTCCATGTAATCTTGTCATGCTTAGATATCCATATCTAGTAACCTGCCGCCTTAATTCTGGTGCATAAGTATCAGTTATTAAAAGTTAGTAAATTATATAAGATCTGAGGTTGCCATTCTTTGTTTCGGCCAATTTGCATTAGATGGACCTTTGTTTAGTCCAAGTACTAAATAAATTGGTGAGTAGATTATTACTGATGCTCAAAATGAGCCGTTTCATCCTATTTTGAAATACCAGTTTTATATAAAATGTCGTGAGACATGTAGAATTTTGTTGTTTACTTCAAATTGGACTGGCTTACTTGATTTAAGTGCCGTGATTTCCTCAGTAAGCCATTAGTAGAGGTCCAAACAAAATGACAATGGAAGTTTTGAATATGGTTCCCGTGTTGCTCAATATGACTTTTGATATGCTTCACTTTTGTACAAGTTACTGAGCAATGTATGCCTTGATCAGGGAAAAGAAAAGAGTTTGAGCACTTGTCTGTCAACTCTTCTCTCTGTGTGATCAAAGTAAAGAAGTTTATGTGCAGGGCGGCAATCTGTGCCTTATGGTGGGGGAAAAATAAAAGAATTTGAGGACGTGTCTGTCAATCTTTTCTGTGTTTGATCAAACTAGAGAAATTGAGGTGCTTCACAGCTGTCTGTACTTTTATCTCTGTTTCTTTTAAGGGCTTTGAACCTTATGCAGTGATTGTGAATGGAATATGCAAGCAACTCTGTTTAAAGGTGTTCCCTGAGATGTCCACTGTTACTCGTGCTATTGAAATTAGTAACATTGTAGAACCTGTGGAATCCAGGACCAATGAGCCTATTGAATGGGCATGTCTGAAACGGGACCATAAAGTATATGCATTTTTGGCTCAAGGTATTGCCTCCTTCCCAAGAAAAGAATGCTTGTCTGAGGCACTTGGTGCTTCAAGCACTGACAATTACCCAGATGAAAGCATTCAGAATACCCCGGAACCAAGTGACAGGATTGGTCAGAGACCTTCTTACTGGTCGAGCAAGGGTGAAATTGATTCTGCAGTCCCTGAGACATTAACGTATAAATTGATGGCCAAACTCTGTGTGATTACTGAAATCCATATTCAACCATTTCAAGGTTATTTTAGAAGACTTTTCATTTTTGTTTGGGGAGGAGGGGGTTGACGGTGACTTCTTGTTTAAAACCTGTCTCTTTATTGGTAGAAAAACTTGATTTGCATTATCAGTGTACTTTCAGTTTGGTTCCCCCATATATCCAGCAAAGGCTGTAAGATTTTTGATGGGGGATTTGTATTGCTGGTATGGAAGCACAAATGGAGGGAGAAGTGTCTTTAGCTGCACAAGAATCTTGTCATGAAATATTGCTGGTCCAGATTCAGTATTACTAATTAACTGCGTTATAGGAGAATTGTTTGCAAAAGTTCAAGCTGCCAGAACCTGTCCTCTGCATTGGAGGGATTCTGCAAGTCCAGCTATTGGGTAGAGTGCAGAAACAAGAAATAGATAGTTTGTATTACATATGGTGAGTCCTACTTTATTATGATTTTTGTCGCTTGTGTTTGGTGCACAAGCGAGAGGGATTTTTCTCGCATTCACAGGTTTGGTGCAAGTATAAGAGATTGGGAGCACATGATCCTCAACACATTACCCGGTGCTAGATGGATTATGGTAAATGACTACGACTACGACGGCGACGGCGAGGACGATGATTTAGATGACCAGTATAACTAAGTGCTTCTGCTTCTTGCTACGCTTTCTGGTTTTCTTATGCTCTGTTCCTGCTGCCCTTCTGTAAGCTCTGAAGCACAAGATAGAATTTTGGAATTTTGGATTTGTTGGTGGGAACTAGTTTCGACTTTCTTTGTCCGTTCATCGTAACCGAGGAAACAATAGTTGTGGGGGTCTCGTAAATACCTTCAATGAATCCGGAAAAAGGCTACCAGCTTTAGGTACTATGAATTCTTTGGCATAAAGAAATCCAAGCGTTACTAGTGCATCAACCTTTCCTACTCTAACTATAATTAATGGCTAATAAAAGTCACCTTGGTACTTATCTCTTGAATTCTTAACTGTTTCAAAATTTAATAAAGAATATTATCACAACCACAACACTTTTGAATTCAAAACTACAAACAAGCTTATCCTTTTTTTAAAAATTTTGGGTTAAAGCTAGCAAAAGTTCTACTTATTTGCACCTTTCCTGTTAAAATTAATTTTTGTTGCAATTTCCTATTTTAGTTATCCATTCGACACTAGTACGGGCATAGATACGGATTAAGCAACCAGTTTGAGGAATAATATTTTTTATTAAAAAAATTAATTTGAATTGAATTAACAATTTGATATTTTCACAAAAAAGTGTCATTTTTTTTGTCCTTTTTCAAAAAAATTTAAGACAACTATATTTTAGTAATTGTTGTCATTGACACTTAATTGAAGTTCATTAAGAATAATTGAAGTTCCGATATCAATACTCTATTCAAATGTAAAAATTCAACCTAAGTAACAAAATAAATGATAGCTAAACAAATGAAATATGCGTTCAATTGATCGTGTTCAAACTACATCTTCTGTTAATAGTTAGTATATATGAAATTGTATTTTCCATTTGTAGAAAATTAATATGCATTTTATATCTACTAACGAATAAATTACCTATGTTTTGAACAAATCAAACCTAAACTTATGGTGTGATATGTATATAGTTGCTTACATTTATACGTATGCCATCATCCTTTCTTTATGATGGAAATTTCTTTTGATTATATTTAGGGGTGGCAATTTGCGATACGACCTGAAAAAATGATATGAACCTAGCACGATATATATTGATTCGGATTGAGGTTTTGCGGGGTCGGGTCAGAATCGAGTCGAATGCGACGAACCCGAAAAGAAAATGGGTCTTATTCGGGTCAAACCGTGGGTGATCCGATACGACCCCCCGATCACCTGTTTATGAATTAAAAATTATTTTACCTAACAAAACTACGTTATTCTTTTTGTTTCAAAGGCATTAATCACTTAATCCTAAATGAATTTATTTAACTTATTTGAAGTTGAAATTATTATATTTAGAAAAATAATTTATTATATTATTTTTTACTTTTATACTGCTTTTATTTATTTTATATTTGGTTTGGAACAAAACACTTTTACGATGTTTTTAATTTATTTTTGATTTGGTTTGGGATTATTTATTTAAATTTTTATTACTTGATTATGTAATTAGTCTTGTGTGAATTACAAATTACAGTGGTAAATTAATAAATTAAAATTAAGTTTTGGGTCATTCGGGTCGTCCCGCCAACCCGACAACCTGGAATTTTCAGATTCGGGTCAGATATCCTGACCCGTTTCGGGTTGGGGGGTCAAGTTCGGGTCAACCAGTTTTCTATTATACCTGGATCTCAACCCGACCTGTCACTCCGATTTGGACCCGATTGCCACCCCTAATTATATTGTCAAAAAAATAACATATTTTACAAATTATTCCAATTTATTTAGAAAATGTTACTAATTTCATTAGAAATTATGAAATGTAATCATGGTTTATTAATTTTTTACTAAATATAAATACAACATACAAAATGAAAATATATTTGACTTTGTTTTACTTTGATCAGAAAAACTTGTGGTACAAATAACGAAATAGTGACAAGGGTGCAAATTTCAAATCAACAACCAACGTACACTTAATTACGCTAATTTTTTAGTCGACCAAACTAATATATGCCATAAAGTAACTAGATTTTAGCATTTATAAATTGGCAATTTTAGCAGTTTATATACCATTCACCTATAAAAATTATGATTATTATAAAATGACATTTTATAATAATTTACATGCTATTTGCCAATTAAAAGTAAGTTTGATAAAAAAAATATATGCATATAAATCCATTTTGTAAATGATACAAAATATATTTGAATCTCACGAAACTTAATCTATGGGTAAATTTACTATAGTTTTCAAAGATTATGCCACATTAGTACAAATTTAACTTTTATGCTTGTGACCTAGAAAATAAATTTATTAGAACACATAACCTTTGTAAATGATACATACATTTATTAAAATGCTTAAAACACATAACATTGATGAGTGATACATACAATCATATATTATACATTTACGTTACCAACAATTACTAACTATAATATTAAGTTTCAATCATTAATAAAAAAATCTTAGCATTATTTTAAATAAACTTTCTAATACTTGTTTCATATAAGTTTCGTTAAGTAAAATAGTAAATTTATGCCACAAACTAGTAAGTCTTGATGATTAACCAAATTTACTATTCTATCAACAGGATTTACTATTAATCCGTGAAAACTTACTATTACTTGAACTAAACTTACTCTCCAAGAAGAAAGTTTCGAATATAGAGTAGTAATTTATTTATTTTTTTAAAAAGTAACTTTCATTTTTATTTCAATTTACTTTTTAAGACATAAATAGGATAACAGATTTCGTTCCCAAACTTACTTTTTAGAGAGTAAGTTTAATTCAAGTAATAGTAAGCTTTTATACATAAATAGTAACTCTTACTAATAACATGGTAAATTGATTAATAATCCAAACTTACTGATTTATGGGACACATGTGCTATTTTATTTTAAAACATATTTCAAACTAGTATTAGGAAGTTTATTTGAAATAATGATAAGATGTTTTATTAATAATTAATTCTTAGTACCTTAGTTAGTAAGTACTCATAATATACCTGTATAATACCTGATTATAGGTATAATTTAAAAAAATTATTTATATATTTTAAAATACTATGAAAAATAGTTTGACTTTTCACATAATCTTGTAAAATATGAAATAAAATTTTGTCGTATTATAAGCTTTTAATCATTTTCAATTTTTGAAAGGTTTGAAAGTTCGAATAACAATAACAACAAATCTTACTAGTTATATATAGAATATTACTTGTTTATATATCAAAATTTTTATAATTTAACACCTATGAATATAATAAGATGATAAAGTTTTAATAAATTTACATCTGAGACACAAGAAATAATAAGAGTAAAAGCCTAAACAAAATGAGAAATAATATAATAATAAAAATGACAAAATTAGTATAACAATTAATATAAGAAAATCAGTATGATCTTGATTTTTTTCCTTGGGAGATTGTTCATAAGAATGGGATCCAATCATTATAAATGAAAATCACATGCATGTATAATCTATTGTATAATTTAAATTAAATTTAGTTCACCTATAAAATGGTCCTAAAATAATTAGTACACTATGATAAATGTTATTTTAACACAAAAAATTTTTTTAACTAAAAGTCTGAAATATCCATGACATATGTATGTGTAAGGCCTGGTGCAACCCAATGAGTACAAACAATTTCACAATGATGCACAAAGATATATCAAATTTAAGCACAATAAAGAAAACTTAATTAAAGAGAAAAGATAAGAAATGCAAACCAAATATCAATCCAATAGCCTCTTCAATAGATGGCGATGCTAACCAAGATGTACAAGTGAAGGCTCACTCCTTCCTCACCCCAAACACACTTTGGTTGAGCCAAGGAGTTTTACAACAATTCTAGTTAACCCTCAACAACCTACACTTGAAAGATCACTCACCCAATTAAGAACTATTTTATACAAATGAGGCAACCTTCACCAAGGTTTTACCACTTCAAGTGATAGGTTCACCTTCACCAAGGTTTTACTCCTCCTAGAGAATAACCTTCACTTGAGCAACCTCACAACCCAACTTCCCAACCCCTTATACAACCAACAAAGAATCTTTCTATTCAAAAATCTCACTTGTAAGCTTGTATTTTGTGTTGGCAAAAGTCCCTTGTCTTCTTGTGCTTTGGGGTATTTATAGAAGGTGAGAAATGGCTTCAAAAGGCTCTCTAACGGTCAAATATTAAATGCTGTCAAAACTAGCCGTTGGCCTGTCGGACGTCCGAACCACCTGTCGAACGTCCGAACCCTGCGTCCAAACCACCTGTCGGACGTCCGAACCCTGCGTCCGAACGTTGACAGAGAGTCATCAAATCTTTGCGAAATTTCTCGGACATCCGATGCGATCGATGTGCGTCCGAGGCGTGCGTCCGATCCTTCCGGACGTCCGATGCTTCCTCACGAGCGTCCGACAGAGTTTCCTTCTTGATGTTCTTCATCCTTTCGGACGTCCGATAGCGTCCGACATGAGTGCCCTGTTTTTGCTTCTTCTTTTATGCCACAAGAATCTGTTCTAACAAATTACTCACATAAAAACATTAACCCAAATCTACATATTGGTTTGTTAATCATCAAAACCAAGGAGTGATCGACCAAGGTCAACAGTATGAGAGATATTTTACCATATTTGTATCTCACATCTAATCATGAAAGTTAATTTGAGAAAAACTATTTTTGACAATAGAATTATTTTGAATTTAACCAACAAGTTGAGATTTTTTAAACAATAAAAGTGAAATATTTTGGGAACTTAGTTGTTTATTTTCCCGTAATAAAAAATTTAAAATATGACAAATTATTCTTACATATTTTATAAGGTCATATGCAAAAAAAAAAAGTTTTCATAGTATATTTAAAATGCTTCGAACATATAACATTTATAAATGATACGTACAATTGTAAGTTTCTTTAAGTAAAATAGTAAATTTATGCCACAAACTATTAAGTTTTGATGATTAACCAAATTTACTAATCTATCAACAATATTTACTATTAATCTATAAAAACTTACTATTACTTGAACTAAACTTACCCTCCAAAAACTAAGTTTCAGATATAGAGTAATATTTTACTTCATAAAAAACAAAGTTAGTTCCATATTTATTCAAGTTTACTTTTTGAGACATAAAAGTTACTAATATATCGAGTTAACTTACTATTTTTTATGCAAAACTTACTAACCAGCATTTTAGGTACTATTTCATTTAGATGACCAGTACAACAGGTCATCAAATGGTCGCTAAAAGTATTTTTACCTGTTATATCAGGTAAAAATAGTTTCGTTACCATAACTATCGTTACTTCAGACTTTTCCTGACAAATAGCACGTATTTAGTTGTTCCTATAGAAGCTTTGAATCTATTGGCTAAGGTTGAGATCCCAAAATTTATAGATTCTAGATTCAAATCCCCCTTCCCCCCCTCAACTTCTTGAATTCAACAAAAAAAAAAAAAAAAAAAGAAAGAAAGACTTGTTCCATTGCAAACGATCAGCATGCTTCATGCACTCTTCTCTATTAATTTATTGTCATAATAACAAACACAAACACACAAACATTTGCATTAACCAAAATTTACAAATTTATTCATTAAATTGTAGTACAAGCTATTTTCATGCGTTCCTCGATGGATCTGCTGCAGCGTGCAATCTCCTAATATCAGTTCAAACTCTACTGAGAATGATCTTAACTCCATGGTGTGGTCGAACCATGAAAACTTGAACTGGAGAGTGAACGTAATTTGGCGAAAGACTGAACTTGTAATGCTGCAGAATCATTGAAAGGGCAATCTTTGCTTCGGCCATTGCAAAATTCAAGCCTACACAAGTTCGTGGCCCAAAGCCAAACGGCAGAAATGCTACTGGATTATTGTTAGTAGCCTTAATTACACCTCCTGCAAATCTTTCAGGCTTAAAATGGTGAACATCTTCTCCCCATATCTTAGGTTCATGGTGAAGTGCAAGAGGTGAAATCAACAGTTCAGTATGTGCCGGGAGCGTTAGCCTCCCCAGCTTAACTTTTTTGTGAACTTTTCTCATGATTGCAGGCACTGGCGGATAAAGTCTCAAGCACTCTTCAAGGATCATGTTAATCTACACGAAAATCAAAATATATCTATAAGTTTTCATGAAAACTGGATATGCTTTTAGAAGAGATACATGAAGTCTAACCACAGAATTTGCTCACAGTTTTCAGTCTAGGGATAGCATCTGCATTGGGCTTCATTTGGCCAAAAATTTCAATCACTTCTTCCCTTGCTGTCTCTTGCCACTCTTTATGAACAGCTAGAAGAAGAATGCTCCAAGTAAGCAAAGAAGTTGTTGTTTCATGTCCAGCAAAATACACAGTCTTGCATTCATCAACCATATCATCTATCGAAATCCATTTGCTACTTCCTTCATTAGCCTCTAGGAGTTTCTCAAGAAAATCACCTTTGGAGCTTTCGTTTTCATTACAATTCTCCTGCTCCCTCTTCTGTATAATACGTTCTATGCAGTTTTTAATTCCTTGCTCAAGTTTTTCTGACTCTATTTCATCACTGCTTTTGAAAAGGTGGCTGCGAAACACATGATCGTGTTTAGTAACTAAGAACTGAGAAAAGTTGTACTGTGCTGATTGAACTACTCCTCAAAAGTTGAAAGCTTTAATGCTAGCATGATACAATTAGAAACATATTTTGCTTTTTACTAATTAATTGGACAAACAATGAAACATGTGGCCCTTCAGTGATGAGCAATTTTACCTGATGCCAGGAAATCTATTGTTACGGGCATTTCTGGAGACTATCAGGGTCAGTTTCATCAACATCTCAAATATGTTCTTTCCTTCCAAGTAACTGCTCCCAAAGGCTGTCTTGGAAATAACTTCTGATGTTAATAACCTGAACTCTTCAAACACCTCAACCTCTTTTCCTTCATTCTCCTTCCACCTTTCCAACATAATTTCAGTACTTGTGATCATTGCAGGCAACGTATTCTGCATTTGCAGGATCCATTTCTTTGACTAAGGGGAAGTTCAGTGAAGGTGAATAAAGCCTTAATGTCCTGCCAAATCAAATAATCAACTTACTTTCAGGCTCTCTGCGTGGAAAACTTGATTGGCTAGTTTCCTCATCCTTGCCCACTTTTCACCTTTTGATGCCGAAAGACCATCTCCTAAAAGCTTTTTGGCATAGCCTTCAAGGTCGATTTTTGGATAATCACCATTTTTATTGTTTAATATCTCTTTGACTAGCTCTGGTTCAGTGACAACCAGCTGAGGCTGAGGACCATACCAATTGAGGTAAGTTGCCCCTAATTAAAGAAAGACAAGATACCATAAATATCCAAATAAGAATGATTTAAAACTCAGAAATTACCATAAACACAAGCCAAAAGGAAAAAAAATTTATTCTCACAAATGCACTACCATATATGTTCACCCATGAATATACATCAGGCAGGATTCTAGGAAATATGTCGTGTGACATATCCTCCATGGCCCTGCTTGTAGCATATCTTCTCATGTTGATGATTTCTTTGGTATTGCCATGAAGGAGCTCGTAAGAAGGACCTTTGATTCCTTGAGACCTCATAAAGGACTGTATGCATATTGGATTCAACCATACTTTTTTGAGGAACCTAACCAGGATGAGCAGGAAATATGCAAGTAGAAAGCTAGCAAAGCCCAAAAGCATTTTCCAAACCAATACCATGATTTCCAACCAACTTAGCTCATGAAATGATCCAAACTATCTCTGTATTTTTATTAAAGCGTTTCAATAAGTTTGGGGAATCTTTAGTCGGTGGAAAAAGACCAATATTGCTAAAGATACTAGAACTGAATGCATTAATGATATCATGTGGTGGAATAGTATCAATTCAGGTGCCCATCGTAACCTTATAAATTAAGTCAATATGTATTGGAGGACAAATTACTGCATAAATTCGTAATTCTAATTTATGCATACATGCATTTATGTATACACAAACACTCGTAAAAACAGACACCCCAACTAGATATTAAACTCTAGAACATATATGAATGTGGATATTGATTGGCCCCTTTAAATAATTAACTTTTAGTTTGGTAACTTTTGATGCGTCTGAATATAAAAAAACTTTTGATGCCATTTATAACACTAGTAATAGAAAAGCACGTGATTGTAATATCTTAAAATATATTATTTTTCAGATACTAAAAATTTTTTATGAAATTTTGATTGTCAACATCATAATATAATATTTTTATGTTATTTATTTTTTAAGCTAGTTATTTTTAAAAATTTTATTAAATGAAAAGAGACACAAAACATTCTAATGTAGTTGACATATCCCTTAGAATTGAATTTGAAATCATGAATGAAACACTTTTTGATTTATAGCTTGAACTCTAATATATCAAATATTGATAATATCATGTGTTATCAAAATTATTGTATATTCATGACTCTATTGCATATAAACCACAATCATCACAATTTTTTATAAACGAAGAATATAATTAAGATAGAAAAATAAACATATATGTAATTTGAATTCTTTGTATTATGTTAATTCTATTTTTGTCAATAATGGAGTATAAATGATCCATCACGTAAAGTTTTTCTGGCTTATACATTCTAATAATTGAAATTTTATAGATAGAGATAGTTGGAGTTTTTCTATTTTCCTTTTCTTTTATTCATGTTTTCTGCACAATCCAATGCGAAGCAAGAGCAACAAGTCTACTTTTTTCATACGAGGACAATATTTTTGGTTTTAATATTGGTTTTTTTTATGATCATGAAATTGGAATGAGAATTGTGGCTAATTAATAATTTTAATATTAATTTTTTGTATATTGCAGTGTTTTAGTTTTTAATTGCCAACTTTTAATCCATAACCGCTATCATTATTATCAATTATTGGAATGCATTAAATCTGTGTAATTACAATTGTCACCATAAATGAAATTTACTTAATTTTAAAGCTTTTCATTTGATAATCGCTTCCATTATTCACTAATATTGCAATGCAATAAATATATGTAATCATTAGAAAAATAAGGGTATTTTGGATATCACCAAAAACAATTTGGATATCATTTTCATTTTATCATTCTTCATTTTATATCTACTCTTATTATAATCCTTATTTTATCATTGGAGATGGTTTCTGACTGGATGGATGGATTTGGTTTGCTCAAACCAAAACAGATGAAGCATTACTATATTATTGTTAATAACAATGTTTGTCTTCCCCTGGATATCAGTGATTTGGATGTTGTCTTTGGTATTATTTGAATTGTATTCTAGCTTTTTAATTCATTTGCTATTTACTTTATGTCATTTTATAAATAGTTTTCAATTTTATTTCAGTTTTTCTTGTTTTGATCAGTTGCTATTAATGATAATAGTAATTTGTATGGTGCTATTTTAGATTTCTTTTTTCTAGTTTAATACTGCTATTTCAATTATAAAGATGTCATCATTTTTTGTATATTGAAATTTCATTGGGTGGAACATGAAAAATTCTTCATATTGGTAAAAGTGCATAATTGTAAAATTTACTTGTGATATTTGTGTGAAGATATACAGATGAATAAGGGTTTTCTTGTCATTGTATGTTTCTCCATTTCTAGAGAGTATCTATTTTTTGAAATTGATTTTTTTAATTTTTCTCAACTAATGACTAGTAAGAAATTTTTCATGCTTCAATTAAGAAATTTTGATACGTATAATAATAGGAAATGGAGTCCAAGGGTAGGTAAATAGTTTTAATGAGGAATTTTTAATTATAATTACCAATACCATTTAAATGTAATCAATTGGAGTGTTTTATTTCTTTTAATTAGTGTCACATTGAAATGCAATAATTCTAATTAAAAGACATGAGGGTAATTTAGGAATAACAAAAACTAAGATAAAAAAGTGTTTACACTTGCACTACCCAATACCAACATTCATACTTTTTATATAGTAATGATAATGATTATAGTTTTATTAAATGCCCTTGAATATCTTCTTATTCAAGTTGCAGGCTTATATGCATCGAGTTTTCCTGTTAGTTGTTCCTCTCCTACCCAAAGCCAAAATTAGATGCATCTTTCAGAGATCAATATTAACATTTGAGCCAATTTCTGAGGTTGGACCACCATATTACTTATGTAGGCATCAAAGTGATTGATGATGTAATTTTGGCTTTATTTGATATTTAACTAAACAAGAAATTGGCAAAGGCATCTCTCACTCATGTACTCACGTTGCCAATTTGAATGTAGTGAATAATTTCTGTAACAATTTCGTGTTATAAATTTCTATAGCCAAAAAAAAAAAAAAAGCAAATAAACAATTGAAAAGATAACCATAAACTAGCGTGATCATTGGGGAATCCTGAAATTCGTAGGTTAAAGCCACCCAATCGATGGATTAGCAGGCAGCGTATTTGTCCATTACGTTCTTATTATTTCAATCATGAACCACGACCTGATGTTGTTTATCCTTTCAGTATTTTCTTTCGTCTAGATGGAAGTGGAAAGCAAGCAAAGACGAGAATTATTGTCGACACCGCTACCATGTTTTAAAACCAACTTAATCAGCTCATCAAATAAACTGAACTATCTCTTTACTTCTAATAAACCCCTGCTATAAGCCTGGGGAAGATTTAGTCGGTAGCAAAAGACAAATATGTCAATATGCTAGACCTGGATTCATCCATCAATGATCTCATCCACATTATCAAGATCAGATAAATTAATAGACATATTCTCCGTGACGAGATTATGGCACTTAATTATCACCATTTCTCTCGTTTTCTCCAGTGGTGGTCCATAAATCCCGAAAGGACTTGATGCTGGATCAGAAAGTGATGATTTCACAGAAGATGACTTGAGTTGATGATTTCACTAGTATATTACTTCAGTAGAGTTGATGATAGATTTTCCTTGATGGACAGAACCATGTATGAACATTCAGAAAGCCCTGTTGCTTTCCAACATCTGTTTCATATTCGCAAAATACTGCAATAGTCCAATCACAAATCAGTTTTGTGTACAAAATAGTAATATTTTTCTTGTATTTTTTTTTTCCTGGACCACGGAGGAGGATATGTCATTCGTAATAGTTTGATTTTACACCTACCAAAAAAATAGTTTGATTTTACATCAATATCAGTTTATGATAAACAAAATAATTGAATGTGTAAAGCCACCATTGATTAAAGAGTTCTAGAAAAAGATTGGCTTGAAAGCAGCCGACCTATAAACTTGAAAGACACACCTCACTCCAACTTGTTCAAGTCTATTGTTTATGACGGTACTAGTTCTGCATCTTCACTGTGTTTTAACTTTTATTCCGAGCTATTTTCCAAATCCCTTTGCCTCATCTTCGCAAATCAATCTGCTTTTCATAAACGAATAGGGTCCTCTAATCTCTTTGCAAGTAGCAGTTTGCGTGCAATTGCATATAGATAGATACCTCTGAGGGCATATGATCAGTTGCAGCTTGTTAAGCCATTAGCTTAGCTGGGTTCTTATGGGCATGACCAAGCTGATAAAATAAATAATGAGGACTTTGTAAGTTGCAGCTTGTTAAGCCATTAGCTTAGCTGGGTTCTTATGGGCATGACCAAGCTGATAAAATAAATAATGAGGACTTTGTACTAATCTTGTGGTTCTTCTACGTACAATCATAATAAGGAGTAAAAATTACAATAAGATCACACATCACACATCAACACCCCACATCTATTTCTTGAAGCTGCAAACCACTAACTAATTGCCTGGAGGATCACTTGAACCCCGTATTTTGGGGTAAGAATAAAGATGTCGGCAGGGAAGTGGACATAATTTGGTGACAACGTGAGCTTGTAACGTTGCAGAATCATTGACAATGCAATTTTTGCTTCATTGGTGGTGAAGTTCAATCCCACACAAGTTCGAGGGCCCAAACCAAATGGGAAAAATGCTGCAGCGGTGTTGTTGGTTGCTTTAGCCACCCCTTCTGCAAATCTTTCTGGCTTGAAGAGGTGAACATCTTTGCCCCAGATTTCAGGGTTGTGGTGTAGTGCTAGAATTGGGAGGTATATGTTTATATTTGTAGGAAGTCCGAGGTTTCCTAGTCTAACTTCCCTTCCAACTTTTCTAGTCATTGTAAGTACTGGAGGATATAGTCTGAGGCATTCGTTAATGATCATGTTCATCTGTACACAAAAGGAAGGAACTCAGTTAGAATCGAATCAATAGTCATTATTAAGGATTGTTTGAGGACTAGAAAATAATCTGATGAATACAGTATGTTTGTATTCAGGTGATGATGTGCTTACTGTTTTTAGCCTTGCAATCCCATCAGAACTTGGGTTTTGATTTCCAAATATTTCAAAGACTTCTTTTCGTGCTTTCTCTTGCCAATCACCATGCACTGAAAGGACGAAAGCACACCACCCAAGCAGGTTGGTGGTTGTAAGATGTCCGGCACCAAACAATGCCTTAATCTCATCGATCATCTGTTCCAGTGTGATCCTCTTGTTTATGTTAGTGTCACAAGTCAATTTCATTAATTCTCCAAGGTAGTCGATCCCATAATCTTCAGTTTCACCTTTTCTTCCTTTTTCCCTTTTCTTGACTAGTTCTAGAATGGAGGTTTTGATTCCTCGTTCAAGTTTCTCTGCTTCAATCTCATCACTGGATTTCATTAACATGCTGCAAAAATGTTTGAATGGCGAGATAGATGAGCAGAACTACTAATCTTCTTACATTCTTGTGGATTTACCCCACAACTATGAGTGGAGTACTAGTTAAGTTACATCTTAATTATCCTGTTTGATAGAGTTCAGGATGCAAAATACTTCAATAAATGAGTATTTTAGTTTTAGAAAAAAACATGTTTTACCTGATACCAGGAAATTTAACTTTGTAAACATTCCTGACATCTATTGCTGTCAACTTTGCCACCATCTCAAATATGTGCTTCCCTTCCCTGTAACTACTCCCAAAAGCTGTCCTGGCAATTACTTCAGTGGTCAGTAACCCAAATTCTTTGAATGCATCAATCTCTTTCCCTTCATGGTGTTTCCAATTTTCCAGCATCACCTCAACACTCGCACTCATCTCTGGAACCATTCTCTGTACCAAAAGCTTATCTTATAAGTAGCAAATCTTGTTAAGGGTATTATGCAAGCAATATCATGTCCCAAATTCAAATCCCATTTTCACAGGATGACGACAAACTTTCATACTCTTGACTCGTGTGATGTGATTAATACAAGACTTACTTTTAAGCTCTCTGCATGGAATGTGTGGTTAGCCAATTTGCGTACTTTTGCCCATTTTTCTCCCTCATTTGTTATGAGTGCCTCACCTAACAATTTCTTAGCAATGCCTTCCATATCCATTTTTGGGTAAGCATCTTCTCTGTTGGTCAATACTTCTTTGATCATCTCTGTGTCTGTTACAAATAGTTGGGCTTGTGAGCCATGCCAACTGATATAGTTCTTACCTGTAACCAGAAAGGAATAAACATCATAACTGGAAAGAAGAATGGAGCTACTTTTAGAAGAAAAATCAGTATTGAACTTAAACAAGCTCGCTAACCGAATCTTATTGTAGCACAGGAACAAGAAATCAGCAAATATACATTTTATGTGTTGAAATTTTGGAAAATTATACTGACCATAGATTTTTGTCCATAAGTAAACATGAGGCTGAATTCTTTGAAAGATATCATGAGAGATCTCCATAGGTTTGCTCATAGATTGATTTCTCATGTTTGTGATCTCTTTAGTATTTCCATATGGAAACTTATAAGCAGGGCCACTGATTCCCTGTGAACTCATGATCCTCTTAAGTCGACAAGGAATCCACCATACTTTATGAAGGAATCTAAAGAAAGTCCAGAGGATGTAGATTAGAAAAGTACTAAAGAGACAGAAAATGATAACCTCATTGATACCCATGATTCAGTCATGAACAGATAATCAGCTCTAACTAAATTTTCTTGAGCTTTTTATACTGTGATGGAGCTGGAAATCAGTGTTCTGTGATTACAAGAAGACACGACTATAAGAAGTCCATGCCAGCTTTGTCTTTCACTTGGGCAATATTAATGCTTACTGGACTGGGGTCCTCGAGACATTTCCTAGCTTTGGAGATGAAATCATACACTAGTTATATAATGCGGATATCTAATGCTAAATTGACCTTTGTCATGAATGGATAAGATATATTAGTCTACTAAAATACTGGAAGGCTTGAGCTGATAGGGATTTGTTTCAAACAAGATAAATCAACTTGGGGAATCTTTTGTTGGTAGAAAAGGACTTGCAGGTGTTCGAGATGCTAGACCTTGATGCATCATCAGCCCTCACATATGTTTTAGAATTTATATACTTTTGGTCGCCCTCATGATCACACATATTATTGAATTGCTTAGTTCATTAGTTGTATCCTATATGTATTAGAGGACAAATTACTAGACATAAATGCATCAATGATCTCGAGTGTTTTAGTGTTAGGAGTAGTGATAATCTTATTAGGTAGACTCCAAGACCAGATTGATATGGTAAATGAATATTTGTATTCCTTTTTTTTTTTTCCAAACGATAAGAGTTGACTATTTGTATTCCATGTCGCTCAAATTATTACATAAGTCTGTATGAATAATTACTAAAAAGTGGCCTTTTATTATGCTTTTTTATCACGGATTCCCAAATTGAGGTAAAAAAAAAGAGAGAGATAGAGAGAGAACGTTTTCCCATTGTTCTAGTGCTTGTGACACTAAACATGCATGTTTTACATGTATGGGTAATGTTATTTGCACTCACACTATCCTATTTCATCTTGATGAGACCATATTATTTCTACCCTAATTTATTTTCCTATCCTATCGTGTGTTCACATGCAAGGAAATTGGGCACAATTGTCGTACATATTCAAAAGGTAAAAAAATTTAATTTTTGCTTCTCTTTTTCTAAACCCACATAATTGTTTTTAATTTATTTTTCATATTCTTATTTCAAATTTCAATTTTGTAGATTTTTTATGAGCACAATTGAGGTTGCATTGCATCATCTAGATACTAGATGCTGTTATGCTTTTGTTGAAATATACTAGAAAGTTTCACTCCCTCCATGATGGTTGTATGAACTATTCTTTGTAGATTTTTTGAAGTATTACTGTCCTATTTATGAGACATTGCAGTTATACTCAGTTTTTAGTCATCTCTGAAGCTTGTGATTTATTTATTTATTTTAGACTAGAAGTTTGGAATCTATTCATATTACATTGCTAGATTGATCTTTGGCATCATATAATTTCGTGAAGTTTTGTAGAAAAATACATAATACATATTAGTGACAATTTTAAATTAGCCATTTTAATGTGTAATGGAATAATTAATTGATTTTACAATGTAAGAGAAAATCTAGTAAAGTTAAATCATAAGCAAGGGGATGAAATTAGGGAGGGGGTAATATGGTTTCATCAAAATAAAAATGAAATAGTGAAAGTGCAAATAATATTACCCTACATGTTTATAGTAAGTGTCCTAAATAAAAACTCCTACTCCCTCCATTCCATAATTTTTGTCGCACTTTGAAACTTGCTTTTGTTTCATATATGCCCTTTAGTCACGTGTCAAGTTTGTGGGTTAAAATGATTGCGGGACTACTCAAACACTTTATGGATCAAATTGCATATCCTTGATGACATTATAAAAACTTAAAGTAGATAAAAAGTTAAGTGTGACAAAAATTTAGCACAGACCAAAATAAAAATATAACACTTTGAATGAGACAAAATAAATTGGAGATTTTAACCATAGTTATTATTATGATGACCCCAAAACCTCAGGGCCAATTCCAAATCCAATCAGAGGCCCAAAACTGTACCAAATGCTGTTTGTTGTCCATTGCTTTTACCCCCATTCGAGTTTTGCAGTATTACAATACAAGCATTTTGTTTTGGGGTATTCTCACAATTAGGCATTAATGCCTAGAATGTAAGTGAAAATTATATGAACCCTGCAGTCAAAAGAAAAATTTAGCTGCTACTTTCTTGCTCTGTGCCATCAAAGAATTCATATGAAGTACTACAGCTCATTGCTTTTCTTGTCCAATCCAATGGTTTAATCGACTTGAAGGAAATGCACTTCCTAAACCTCCAAATTCTTTTTATTACACAGAAATCTTCTTTCATTTTTTTCCCTTTTTTTCCCTGAATAATCAAAACATGGTGATACCTAGAGTTCTCTATTCTGCCCCGATGATAGTGCGTAACACATATGTGAATCTTCTTTCTGTTTATAGTAAATTTGTTGGTAAAGCATTACAGGATTATCACCGGTGGTCAATATGCTAAATATGGAAATTGTACTTCATTCTATACTAACCGCTATATCTTTCTTTCTTTTCTTAGCTTTCGTCAAATTTCTTGAGAAACTATGGTGGAATCCAATTCGCAAACAGAGTATCTCATGCAGTCACAGGGCACTGGATGCCCGTCTTACAAATTCATCCATGGAAATGCCAAAGAAATATCTCAGGTAAGGGAGAGGTCCATAAGCCAAAAAAATGGAATTGTCCCACCAGATGTTTCCAGGATTTCAGAGCCTCACATCTATTCCTGGATCAACGTATATGGCAAGAGCAATCAGCCTCTGGCATTTATTGTGCTGCATTTGTTAAGAAATTCCTTTGTTCAGTTTTCTTCTTGCAGTTCCGTTGACAGGAAGGAACTTTCTTCGTTGGCGAGGTCATAAAGCAGGATTAGTTATAACAGATCAAACAAATGTTGAACAAAAAGGATGTTTCATTTTCGAGGTTTGAATCTGAAAAGTATCTCCAAAAAAAAAAAAAAAAAAGGGTAACAGGCGATGGAAGGGTTGTTAGACCCGGACCGGACAGGCCGGTTCGACCGTGAACCGACCTTCTTTCCGAACTGGTTTGTACTATAAAACAGTTTTGGTCAAAAATCAGTCAAAACCATCAAAAACCGACTAAATTAGTTATCCGATTCGACTGATTGACCCAGTTCTCAAATTTTTCTTTCTTCTTTTTTCCAAACATAATTTGAATTACTTAAATTGTAACACTTTCATTTATTAATAGGAAAACATCACCCATTTAGGGTATGTTTGTTTGGACTGAAAATATTTTCCCGAAAAGGTTTTCCAGAATTTCTGGTGTTTGGAAGCAAAAGAGGTTGGAAAATTATTTCAGCTGGAAAATGTTTTCACGCCACCGGGTGGAAAATGACTTCCACAACAATTTTCCTGAAGTTAATTTCCGACGGCTTCAGGACTCATGAAAAAGGAGCTGGTGAGAGTTGTAGATGTTTTTTAACTTCTCTGTCTTTGAATGCTTTGTCAAGTGTCCTCCGTAAGACTATCAAATCTCGCTTCCACTTCCAGATTCGTACTTTGCCACAGCCAAGTTATCTCTTCTATTTGAATAAATCAACTTACAAGATTCCGCTGAACAATACAGCACCAGTGGACTTTTTTCATTTTCTCCATGTAAAACAAGAAGGCCAGCCATGAAGATGATGAAGGCCGTGAAGAAGCTCAAGTTCTGGTCAAGAAAGCAGAAGAAGAAGAAGAAGAAGGCATTGTTCATTGATAACCCACCACCACCACCATGCCATTGTCAGTACCAATATTACTGTCCGCCATATGAGCCCTCTGCCCCACCATTACCAACATCATCATCTTCATCATCATGGGTTGAGTACGATCACGAGGCTCAAGACACCGTCTATGCAAACTCTAAGTTTATCTCATTTACCTCATCAAACCCAGCTCAAGTTCAAGATCCCACATTTGGTCCACAAGACTTCGGTTCGGTTCCACAACCCAGACCGCAAGATCCTACAATGCCAGCTGCTGCCAGCATTACTTCCTATCAGCAGTACATGGTGCCAAATCCTGCTTACGGTGTTCCACTTCTACCTCAAGTTCGAAGAGAAAGGAGGGGTGGAGCTTTTGAATGCATGTTTGCCTTCGGGGCTCATTTGTTTCGTTGCTTCTTTCCATGCTTCCACATTCGGGAAGCCAAAAGGTGATCAGTTTGCTCCTCTGCATCAATGCCATTATCAGCAAGAAGCATCATGTAACGACAAAGGATTTTCCTTTGGCACAAGTCTACTGATATTTCTGGAGTATGAATCGTATAATGCCTTGCATGAATGGTGAACCGCCAGGAATTTAAGTAATAATGGTTGGCAACCTTCCCCTCTTTTTTATCTTTTGCTATCTTATTTCTTTTCTCTACACTCTCACACAAAAACATCTATGAAGATACAGAAAAATCTAGATATACAGTGAGTCTTGCCTTTTAGAAGTTTTTTTGGAGAAAAATTGATTCTTTTGCTATTTTTGGGACCGTTTTCCATTTGGAGATGGATTTTCGTTTTTGTTGAGTAATATTTTATATTTTGGCATATATTTGCTTCTGTATGCATTGAATTGTTCTAGCTTATTACCAATTCGAGTTGGAAAATTTAAGAATTCATGGTGTAATATGAATAAATATTTTATAAAAATGATAATATGATTATAATGGATAGAAACTAAAATTAACTTGTAATGAAATGAATGTTTTGAGAGTAGAAAAATATTTGCAATATATCAACAAACATATCAGAAAATATTTTCATTGACAAACCAAACACCGGAAAATTATGAAAAAAGGAATTCGGAAAATATTTTCACTTAATAACCAAACACTGGAAAATTATGGGGAAGGAAGTGATTTTCCAGGAAAATAACTTCGATGGAAAATATTTTCCCTAGAAAAATATTTTCAGTCCAACCAAACGGACCCTTAGTGTAAATATCAAAATCACTCAATTTCTTAAATGATCTCTAAATCAAAATGTTTTCATCCATATGATCTCATTAATTTAGCATCACTGACTCCAACTTGCATTAATTTGTTTTAATTTAGTTTTTTAAGTAGTTTTGGAGAATGGATATATTTTAACCACGAATTTACATTTTTATATATAATTATTAGGTGTATATTTGATTGCAAGTCTAATATTTTTGGAACATTTTTCACGATTGATCAAATATAACCATTTTAATATTTCTGAAACTTACAAAAATATTATAACATCATGTTGATGTCAACGGGTTCTTGAAAACGGTCCGGCCAATTGATCCCTAACCCAATAATTTAGTCGAGGCGCTATCCGATCCGAGTTTAACAACATTGGAACTTTCTCCGTGCCCAAAGTTCGAAAGTAAGCTCTGCCACAACCAGATGTAGATCAAGTAACTATCACTACTATTTCGGATTTTAAGGAGATTTCTACAAATTTTCATTTTGAATAGTTGCTTCAATATAAAATAATTTGTGCCATCCACAGTTCCTGATTCCTCTGCAATGGTTGAAAGAACTGAGATGATGCTTAGAAAGTACCAAAGCAATGATGGCAAGGAAATAGAAGTTTGTGAGGAGTTCAGGATGTTAAGTTCAGAAGTCATCTCAGGGACTGCATTTGGGAGTAGCTATGAGGAAGGGCAGCAACTCTTCCAAATGTCGAGGCAGTTGACATTTATATGTGGCAGAAATATGGAAAAAATTAGGTTCCCTGACATCAGGTATGTGTTCTCTTGATTCTGTTTTTCCTTTGATCATGGATCAATCAGTGTAGTACTAATAATCGATGGTTGATACGGTTATTTACTGGGATCAATAAATCTTGTTTACAAAAGCCTTGAACGTCAAAAATTGTTGCTTGGGCTCGATGCTGAATAGTATTTAGTTGCTATCTGATCATTCACCATTTGGAAAAGTAGGGATGATAAAGAATCAGATGAGCTTGAGAAAGGAATTCGAGACTACATTATTCAAATTGTGGAGAAAAGAGAAAAGGTAAAAGCAAGAAAAAGCACAGCTCCAAGTCTCCGACTTTCTTGGGCTATTGTTAGAGGCTCATCATGATGCTGAAGTTCACGAGTATAAGAGAATCTTAGCAGAAGAAATAATTGATGAATGCAAAACATTTTACAGTGCTGGACAAGGGACAACAACAATTTTGCTTTCATGGAGCATTTTCCTTCTAGCAATGCATAAGAACTGGCAAGACAAAGTGTGAGAGGAGGTGAACGAGTTAATCGGAGATGAACTCCAAATTCAGGGGGAATTTAAAGACTAAAGTGGTAGGCAAATCATAAACTCATCAGTTGTCTGCAGGTTCATAGCTAACCATATAGGTGCTGCACTAAATAGCTGAAATACTCTCTTTGTCTCTGTTTTGCACTTCTGCTACAGATGAGCATGATCATTGACGAGTCTTTAAGATAGGAAGGAAGGCCAAGAAGCGAGCCAGATTAGGGAATCTCATCTTTCCCTTTAATATGGAGATGAACGTCGCCTTCTTAGCAGTTCATCATGATCCCACCATATGAGGGGAAGATGCACTTGTTTCAAACCGGAAAGATTCTCACAAGGGGTTGCTACTTGCTAGAGCTACAAACAACAATCTTGCCCCTTTCAGCTTGGGACATAGAACATCTGTTGGCCTAAATTTTGCAGTCACTGAAGCAAAGATCGCACTTCCCGTGATTTGGCAACGTTTTGCCTTCACACTTTCTCCTAACTATGTTCACTCACCAACTCAAATTATGAGCCTTCCCCAAAATGGTGGTCAAGTAATGCTTCCTTCATGCACTGAAATCTTTACAAAACGGGGACTGTCAATTTGGTCTGAACATTAAAGTTTCTTTCTTGTCGGGGTTCAAGATTGAGACAAGCAGCATTGCCTTTTTTTTTTTCTGTACAATATCTGTAATTTCCTATTAATGATCAATGAAATAATTGCATCAGAATTTTCATAGGCAGTCCTTTATATCCGGAGTGAGCTAGAAAGCAAAAATTGCATGGCTAACTAGAAAAATTCGTTTTCTTGGCTGGTACTAAAGATTTAACTAAACAGCATATTGTTGCACTAAGAGCCATCATATCTTGGTCCTTATTTTTGTGGCAAAAAGAACTTGACATATATACTGGAATATTTAGCAAATCTTTGTCGTCCTTAGTTGGAAAAATTATTCTAGAAGCATTGTGCCATGTCGTAGTCAGTTTTAATTATCCCTCTAGAATCAATTATTGGTTGAATTTTCACTCTCATTTGTTGTCTTTGTCACATGAAGCTGATTCATTTATGCGTCTGCTGATTCATTACTGTGAATGTCTTCGTCAAACTTTTTAACGTTTCTGCAGTTCTAGATAGATAGGTAATCTCAAAGAGATGTACAATAATGGCTCCATTATCTATCACTCTTGGCGAATTTGTTGATCGGTGGAAAAGCCAATGCTTCCAAGTGGTGTTTGACACCGACGGCAAGATCGCAATGGACAACAACCAGTCCTAAAATTATGGACATTTAAACTGTTAAACTAAAGGGATAGACAAAAATTGTTTGCTCTTTAATCTTACAATTACAATATCCGCAATCTTTATTTTACCAGCATTAGATGAAAATATATGAATTAATGGCTCTAATTTCTAATTAAAAGTCTGAACATCGATTTTATTTTATGAAAATGAGGCTTTAAAGCCAATTTGATAGGCGGTTAAATATAAGGAACCAAATTGGAGGAACAGCTTGAGGATTAAAGTGGTCATTTTTTAAAGTCCACACGCCCTCTGTAAGTAACCAATTCTATTAAAATTATTTAATGTTTCAATAGAGGTCTTAAATTAGTTTTATTTTATAAAGATGAGGGACTAAATGGATAATTTAATTAGTGATAGATAAAAGATTAAATTGACCAACACATCAAAGACAAGGGACCAAAATGGTTCTCTTCCTTTTATTCTGTTGGTTCTTGTATACTCTCGCTAAGGGCAGGTGAGCATTGTATATTCTTGTCGGAGAATAGTTAAGAAATGGTAATACGGAAGTGAACACAATTGAGGGGTGGATTATAACTTATAAGATCAAAGTATTATGGCGGTTCCTAACTTCTTATTTTTGTGTATTTTTTTCCTATGCCCAACGGGAATAGAACCAAAAAAAAGGTTTTTTTCCCCCTTTTTTATGCTTTGGAACTAGGGGTACAATCAAGTCAAGCCGATCTTGAGTAACTTGTGAGCGGTTTGGTCAAAAGCTTGGCTTGACCGAGCTCGAGCTCGAGTTATATTCAACGAGTCGAGTTCGAACTCCAAAAATAAATACTCGAGTGCTCGACAAGTTTAATCGAATTTTCATATTATATTTATATTATATATTTTGAGAAAATATTTATAGTTTTAGTTCAAAACTCGAGCTCGAACTCGAGTAGATCGGGCTTGATATTTACTCGAGCGCAAACGAGTCGAGCTCGAGTTTAATTTTATTTTATCGAGTCAAGCTCGAGTCCAAATTTATATACTCGTTCGAGTTCGAGTAACACTGATTGTGATCGAGTTCGAGCTCGAGTATGGTGTTATTCGAGTTCGACTCGGCTCGATAGCACCTCTATTTAGAACTGGTTGGTGAAATCAAATGACCAGCCCACCTAAAAACAACAAAGGAGCAGCTTATGGTTTAAACGTCAACTGCCATGTCATTGTGGGTAATTACTAATGTGGATAATCTAACTCCACTTTCTTTGAATCATCAGCCCACCACAAAGGACTAATGGCCATATGTTATTACTTCCTGTTGACTAGACCGCTAACCCATTCAACCAAGATTATACATCACCAGCATTTGCCAATCAAGAAAGTAGAGGTCAAGAGCTGGTGTGCTTCATTATCATGATTGTTTAACTGCTTATTTATTGACCAATAGACTTTGGCCCAACAATGGATAAATTCAACGGCAGCTGGACGCTTAGTATAAAAGCCTGGGGCAAGGAGAATGACATCAGTTTTGAGTGCATTGATTAGTTGAATAAGCAATTGGAGGGATTTATTGACTTTGGCATGAATAAAAAGCTGGTAGAACTAAAACATGAAGAACTGGTTCTCCATGGGGGAAACCTTGAGAATTTTTGTTGCAAGTATTCTGTTTTGCTTGCTGGTAGCTTTGATTAATTTTCTTCACAAAGTATGGTGGATGCCAAGGCGGATTCAGCATGTATTTTTTTCACAAGGCATCAAAGGCCCTCCTCCCAGATTCCTTCATGGCAATACCATAGAAATCTCTGAGATGAGGCAGAATTTCATGAACAGAAAGGTGCAGTTATCACATGACATCTTCCGAACTCTCCAGCCACACATCTACTTGTGGACTAAAATATATGGTACTACATGTCGTCTTCTCTTACTTCCATCTTTCAAGAATAGAAATATATGTTTTTCTGGATGGAATTTTCTTCAAAACCCTCGAATTTTTTTTACATGCGCGGTGTTGTTTTTTTTTGGGTTAGGAAAGAATTTTCTGCACTGGCCTGGTGCTAGAGCTGAATTGGTTGTATCAGAGCCAGAGCTTATAAAGGAACTGCTGTATGACAACGAACAGTCTTTCTGCAGATCAGATGTCGATAGACATTTGAAAAAGATACTAGGAAAAGGGATTTTGACATCTGATGGCGAAAAATGGTTGAAATTGCGGAAGCTGTCGAGTCAAGCCTTTCATGCTGAAAGCTTAAGAGTAAGAGCATGTAATCTTCAGTATATAGGACTTGACATTTAGCTTTTCTGTATCAACCTTCTTGATGGTCCGAGAGTTACAATTATTTGTTGTTACAGCATATGATTCCAGCAATGATTGAAAGCGTTGAGCTGATGCTTGGAAGATGGAAGAATTATGAGGGGATGGAGATAGATGCCAGTGAAGAATTCAGGGTGTTGACTGCTGAAGTTATCTCTAGGACAGCATGTGGGAGCAGCTATTTAGAAGGCCAAGATATCTTTCAGATGTTGAGGAAGTTGGTGGTCTTATCTAGCAAAAATTCCTACAAAACTAAGCTTCCAATCATCAGGTGACTTTCAAACTTTAATGTACGAACAATGTCCTGTTTTGGTATCAGTAACTTAATAGACTTGATTGTATGATGGGGCGATAGGTTATTGACTAAGGCCCACAGTCTAACTGAATTTTTCGACCTTCGATTCTTCTTCTGGCAGTAGCGTCTTCAAAGATAGATATGATCTGGAAGCAGATAAACTCGAGAAAAGGGCTCGAGATTCTGTTTTAGAGATGGTGAAGAAAAGACAGAAAGAGATCAGCTCTGGAGAAGATTTTCTGGGATTACACTTAAAAGCTCATTATGCTTCCGATAGGAACAGTAAAATTACAGTGCAAGAAATAATTGATCAATGCAAGACCTTTTACAGCGCTGGACAAACCACAGCATCTATATTGCTTTCATGGACCATTCTTCTTCTAGCAATTCACACCGAATGGCAAGAAAAAGCCCGGGAGGAGGTATTCGAATTGTTTGGTCAGCAACCTCCAAATCCAGAAGGGATTTCAAGATTGAAAACGGTAAGCAAATTACTACTACTACAAGAACAAGGTGTACTGATCAAATAGTACTTTTTCTTTTTTTCGTCAGAATTACAAATTGCTAAACAGGTTATTGGACTAACTGCAGTTTGCACCCTAAAGCTAAACAGTTTCCGCCATTTCTACTTGTTTAAGGCTTGAATTTCTGCATTGGATGCAATTCCAAATGGAATATCCTCCATAGTTTTAGCTAAAACTGATGAGGGATCCTTCTCTAATTTCTGCTTCCCACTTGTGGTACAGATGAGCATGATCATTAATGAGTCTTTAAGACTATATCCTCCCTCAGTTTACATACAAAGAAAAGCTAAGAAGGGAGCAAAATTAGGGAAGCTCATTCTGCCTACAAATACAAATGTACATGTTCCAATCCTAGCAATTCATCATGACCCCAAACTATGGGGCGAAGATGCACATATTTTCAATCCAGAAAGATTCTCGAGTGGGGTTGCTGCAGCAACCAAGAACAATCCAGCAGCATTTCTGCCGTTTAGTCTGGGACCTCGAACTTGTGTTGGAGCAAATTTTGCAACTCTTGAAGCCAAGATCTCACTGTCAATGATTTTGCAACGCTACACCTTTACACTCTCCCCAAACTATGTTCACTCACCAGTACAAATCTTATCCCTTCGACCCCAGCATGGAGTTCAAGTAGTGATTCGTCCTCGGTAATATGTATACAAGGTTCCAAATTCCAATCATAAAGTTTAGACATTGTTGATAAAATATCGAGGTCGGGTAGGTCACTAACTCTGTAAAATATGCTAAGGTATTATGTGTCTCATTGATTTTCACATGATCTGATTTATAGTTTAGTAGCACAATAAGAGTTGTGAGGGGGGAAAAAATCTTTCTAGATGTTATACCCAATTATTGCTTTATTGGACATATTTTTGGAGCAACGCTAGATCTATTCGTGTATGCTGACAAGAAGTCGAACCTAATTGAGTTTTGACTTGGAACCCGATTTGTTTTTTTTTGGCAGCTCTAGCCTAAGATTACTGAACAAATACACCAAAGATGACAACAAATGACGAAGTTTTTTGCCAAATTCGTGTATTTGCACCCTGAACAAGAAAGAAGATTTATTATTACAACTCTCTTGGACTTGGCCTTTAAGAAAGATGCTGTTTAATGATGCATAAGATGTTCTAAAGAAAAAATTAAAGCAATAATCCAGAGTCAACTTGAAACTACCACAAATGTTTATTCATTTTCCGCTGTGCAAAGATGACCAATTACTACTGAACAATAACATGAAACAGAGCATCAATGAATCAGCTTAAGTACCACTGATACTGTTAATAATAAAGGTCTTTCTAGCTACTCCACAAGATAAGTAGGTTTCACTAATCAAATTCTTTGAAAAATGTCATAAATAATCCGCTGAAAAGGCACTGATTATACCTGGTAGTCTCCGAATAAAAAGTAAAATAGTAAACAAAAACACTAAAGACAAGAATTAGTAGTTAGTGGTAGTTCTGTAGTATCACTCCTGTTTAGTACGACGTGCAATCATTAGATAGAAGGAACATTGGGATGGAGGGGACAACTGAGGAATGAACCACAAGTTTACAAACAATAATCATATGCCTTCCACGTAATGCTTGAACCTTCCTCGTCTGTTTGGTTTAGTTTGGATTCCCATCTTAAACAAATTTTTCTAACTAAAAAGCCAATGAAATGTTGGCATTCGTAATTAAGTCTTGAAAATGCAGAATATTTTACATTTGTTCTTTTTTGTTTCTGCAAATGTTCCAACTCTTAAGTAGCAGACTCATGCGGCACTGCATTTTTCTTTTATTTTGAAAATGTCTTAAATGGAAGCGAAGGTTTATCTCCTCCACAACACATGTATAAATAGTGCCCTAAAAGCCAAAATATTAGTACCTCCCAGCTGGACATCGCTGGCTACAAGCTAGTATGGTCCATGATGTCCACTGAAAGAACCTTAGAAGTCATTTTCTTAAGCTGTTTGTTTTCGTACCTGTTTTCGCTTGTTATCAAGTATTTTCACAAGCCATGGTGGACTCCAAGGAGAGTGTGTTATGCTCTCACAGGGCATAAAGGGACCTCCTTACAGATTCATTCACGGCAACACCAAAGAGATTTCCAAGATGAGGGAGCATTTTCAACGAAGGACCCTTGGCATATCACACCACATACTTCCCATATATATTCATGGACTCAGATATATGGTAAATATTAGTTGCACTCTTGTAGTCTTACCATTAGCACAGTAGTATCTTTTAATTTATCCTTTGCCGGAGTATTTTTGCAGAGTTTCTATTGAAAAATATATCATACCGATTTGATGTATGTAAAGTATAAAGATGATTGAAAGATGTGTTTACTGGAAGAACGTAAGAATTTTCTAATAGAAAACTGTAATCAAAGCACCACTAATAAGCTCTGTTTTCAAACTCGGACTGGACCGGCCGGTCGAACCGGGAACCGGCCAGGCAGCCGGTCCGAGTCACATTAAAAAACCGGAAATTTAAAATCCGGTCAAAGCCGGTCAAAAACCGGGTTTGACCGGGAAAAAATCGGTTTTTCCGGTTCAACAGTAATTTTTTTAAAAAAATTCAAACTTTTTAATATTATGTTTTGACCCCCTAAATTGTTAAAATTTATTGATATACCTCAAATATTTGATACTTTATAAATATTGTCCTAAAATTTGATGTTATTTTTCAATTAAATTCGTAATTTTAATTCTAAACTTATTAATATTTATTAAATAATATAAATTGCTACTTGATTGTTCTAATTTCTTTGTATTTTCTTGTTAAATATATTTGAAACATCAAATATATATGGATATACCTTTATTAATATCAATATATTATTAGATATTATATATATAATATTTTAATTTTTAAATAATTTTTATTTATGACGTCATCCGGTTCGACCCCTATCGACCCCCCGTCGAACCCATTGACCCCTGACCCCTGACCTCGGCCGAGTCGCTATCCGGTCCGGTTCTGAAAACATAGCTAATAAGCACATAACATAAATCGTGGATCCCATGTAAAATTTAAACATTATCATCCTCCTCCTACTAAATTGACGTAAATGGTTGAAAAAGTTTTAGTTCTTGCAGGAAGATTGGTATTTGCAGATAAAAGGGTACAAAGACGACAACCAACTTAAAAAACAATTCACTTCAAATTGTCATTAGTTATCTAGAAAGCTCAGCACACTGAATAGGCTAATCTTTACTCAAACCGATAATTGAGGTTTAAACAGTCATCTATTTTGTTACTGCGACAACTTTTGTTTACTATAAATTATACCATTAACAAGTATTTCTGTTCAAGCATAATTTAAGCAAAAAACGAGTTAGGAGTGGAGGGATAGATTGGATGATACGACGAGAGGGAGTGTACATGAGACATCCCGGAATTGAGAAATGTGTTCAAAGAAATTGAGTTTGAGCTGACCACAATTAGGTTTGGAGCCCAAGAAGCTTGGTAGCCGAGCTACGTTCTAGGCCATCTTTAGCGGTAGCAGCGCTCGGGCTTAGGTGCGTTTGGCTCACAAATGCCCAATTGCCATTCCCAATTTTGGTGGGTTTTTTTTTTTTTTTGGTCAGTCCATTTTGGTGGTTGATTAGTAATAGTCTAATAGAGTTGATAGAACATTTACATGTGTTTCATTAAAATCTAGGAGTGAGGACCTATAGTCTCTTCTGAGTATCATAGTCTTGGATTAAATCTATAGTTGCATGGTGAAATATTTTCAAATACTCAAAATACAAACCAATATCATCATTAAAGGAAACATGTAACTGAGAGAATCTCTTTCCCTTGTATTTTGCTGGGTAATAATTTTGTTTATTGGCATGGTCCTAAAAGCAAAGATAGTTGTTGGCGAGCCAGAGCTCATTAGAGAATTTACACCGATTGGCAAGGATTGGCAAGGCAAGGGAGGAAGTTCTTGAAGCATTTGGTGAAAAAACTCCAAATGCAGAAGGCATTGCAAGACTAAAACAGATGGCCATGATTATAAATGAGTCCTACTGTGATTTTCACTGAAAGAAGAGCTAACAAAGAGACTGAAGTTGGGTTGTGGCTCATTCTTCCAGCCAATACAGACATCCTAATTCCAATTTTGGCAATTCATCATGACCCCCAAATATGGGGTGCAGATTCACATCTTTTCAAACCAGAAAGATTTCAAGGAGGGATTGCTGGATCCACCAATACCAACATAGCAGCATTTTTGCCATTTGATCGGGGAGCTCGAGCTTGTCTTGGCTTGAACTTTACCTATATATACTCATTCCCCGGTTCATATCCTTTCCCTCACTCCACAAACCGGGATTCAAGTAATCCTGCGTTCCCTCTGATGTTCTACAATTCAATTCCAGATTGTTGGTCGGCAAAATTTTACAATAGTATAAGTAACTTTATGTGCGTGTCTCGGGAGTCGTAGTGCAATTTACCTGAATGATATTGCTCAAATAGAACACAATTAAAAGGAACTTACTGAATTATTCATATGTACATGCAATATTCTCCAGGCAAAGAACCATTTGCATGTATAACTATGCCAAAAGTGCCAGACAAAAGAGTTGATACAACAAACGGGTAAATCCAGTATTTTCTTATGGGAAAGTTGTCTTTGTCGAAGAAATTAATGATGGCTAGGTCGGATTTCTAACACGAGAAATCTATGTTCATATGTCCAGCTAATAACGCCCAATTCCTGGCTTATATTTCCAAGAATTTGACAATGTTGGAGCCCTATGGATGGTTGGATATACAATCTGTATAGACGACAATGGAAGAAGTTAACAGAGTTGCACAGTATTGATGCACACACAAACTAAAATATATTCTATGCACTAACGTTCATGCTGTCGGCATTGAAAAAATCGTAGAGAGCTGTTATCACCATTTCCAACTAAGCAGGCAGTGCCTGCAAGTTTAACCCCATATAGCAGGCAATTAGTGCCTATAATTATGCCCCCTAATATAGTTGTGTCCCAAGATTCCAATGCGGCTGAGGCACTACAATAAATATCACCCGAGAAGCATAGTTTAGTTTGCAAATTACTACATCATAGTGTGCAAAAGTCTCTGACTTTGTTGGGAACCATGGGAATCATATTCTCCTGTTTTCTGTGCTTTTTCTTACTAGTTCTTTTTAGAATTTTCTACAAGATTTGCTGGGCTCCAATTCATATGCAATATGTCATGAGGGCGCAGGGAATCAAAGGTCCTCCTTACAAGTTTTTATATGGGAACACAAAAGAAATCCTTAGCATGAAAAGCAAATCCATGAGCTGCCCCATGGTCGATATTTCACATGACATATTTCCCAGAATCCAGCCTCATGTGTATGCGTGGAGGAATTTATATGGTATCTAGTTGTTATTTTTACTAACTTTAACAATTTTCAACTTTTTAAACATAGTCAAAATGGTAGCCTCGTATATCAGTGTTTCCTATTTTAGGTTGTCTGCAAGATGCCAGTCCAAGACAAATGAAAGAAACAGGAAGCAGCATTTACTTTTTCTTTTTGGGCTATTTTTGCTATGATAGACTTAATTACTTACACATTAGTAAATGATTCACTTATATTAGCTCAAACTAATTGAACAGGTAAAAATTTCCTCATCTGGATTGGTAATAAACCTCAACTGGTTGTCACTGAACCAGAGTTAATTCGAGAAATTCTAAGCAATAAAGAGGGTGCCTACCCAAAAATCAAAGCTAACAGCCTTGTCAAAAAGCTGATAGGAGATGGGCTCGTCATGACAGAAGGAGAGAAGTGGTTGAAGCTTCGGAAGCTGGCAAATCATGCTTTCCATGCAGAAAGCTTAAAGGTAAATCCCGGATTGTTGAGCGTATAAAATTTAATCATAGTTACAAGTAATTCTAAAAGTTCAATGCCTAAAGAGTATAGCTTGTATGCAGGATATGGTTCCAGCAATGATCGAAAGTGTGGAAACTGTGCTTGAAAAGTGGAGATGTCATGATGGCAAGGAAATTGAAGTATATGAAGAATTCAGGCATTTGACCTCAGAGGTTATCTCCAGGACAGCTTTTGGAAGCAGCTACTTAGAAGGCAAGAACATATTTGAAATGTTGATGCAGCTTGGTTTCTTCATTTTCAAAAATGATGCCAAAATTCGGTTCCTCGAGGATTGGTATGCTTAACTTGCTTTCAGTACTCTCTACTTTTCTCAACTTTCATTAGATGATGTAGCTTATCTGTTGCGTCAAACAACTCAGGAAAATTTTCCGCTCAGCTGATGATATTGCATCAGAAAAAATCGAAGAATCGCTTCGGAACTCAATCATGTCGATTGTAAATAAGAGAGAAGAAGGGGTAAAGACAGGAAAAGCAGACAGTTACGGGAACGATTTTCTTGGTTCACTTCTTAAAGCTCACCATGCTGCAGATATAAAATACAGGATTACAATAGACGATATTGTGGACGAATGCAAGACATTTTACCTTGCAGGACATGAAACAATAAGCTCTGCCCTAACCTGGACTATTTTCCTCTTGGCAATCCACACAGATTGGCAAGAAAAAGCAAGAAACGAAGTGTTTGAATTCTTTGGCCACGAAAAACCAAAACCAGACTTCATTGCTAGACTAAGAAATGTAAGCAAAACTATACTACAGTCAGAGGTCACAACTTACACTTCAGTTTGGATTTTAATGTTCTTTTAGTCTTTAAACCTTTCAATCTAACTTATAATCTTTGTATTTCTAATTATGCTCTTGCAGATGACCATGATCATCAATGAAACTATGAGGCTGTACTCTCCTGCAACGAATATTGTGAGAAGAGTCGGAAGTGAAGTGAAACTCGGAAAGCTGACACTTCCAGCTGATATGGATATCAATATTCTACCTTGTGCAATCCACTGTGATTCAGAGATATGGGGAGCAGACGCTTTTCTTTTCAAGCCAGAGAGATTTGCAGAAGGGGTAGCTAAAGCAACGAATTACAATACCATGGCATATCTTCCATTTGGCTTTGGACCGAGGACTTGCGTGGGGTTGAACTTTGCTACTAATGAAGTCAAGATCGCACTCTCAATGATGTTGCAGCGTTTCAAGTTCACCCTTTCTCCAAATTACGTCCATTCGCCTTTTACAGTTCTTACACTTCGCCCCGAGCGAGGAGTTCCGATTGTGTTGAATCCACTCTGACGCAAATCAACTCAAAACGGCACTAAGCTTTCCGAGTATATAGTGCAAATAATTGTACTCTTATGTTATATTTCTCCCACATTTCTGGGCACATAAGAAGGCGTCAATGTTGGTCATGTAGACAAAAAGCTTCATTATGTTAAAAAATAGTGGCGGTTGTGAAGCCATCCGTTGACATACATACATGTGTACGCAACAAGAAGAAGAGTTGTAAGTATAATGATGGGTTCTTCTTCCTCATATTACCTCTCTATTCTTGTCATCATCTGCAACTTAATCTTGGGTGACTTGTTTACGGATCCTACTTGATGAGAAAAAAAGTAGCATGATACGAGGTCGACATAAACATTCCCACCATTAACTCCCACCAAACATGCAGCAATCTCTTCATTGTTGGACATCTCTCAAACAGAAATAGGTGTTTAGGGGGCAACCTGGTTCGCAAGTTGCAGGCTACTTCATGGTAATGAAATCTGTTTTTGCAGGATGATTCACGAGAAAGAAGAACCTTCTGACTTTGTCATGATTCACAAACAGTTTATTTAACTTCAAGAATCCGTATATACGGTATCCGACAATTCAAGATTTCTTTTTGTTAATCATTCTTAAAATATTACAAGCAGCAAATCCAAAAAAGTCAAACGAGTTCCCCAATAAACTGATGAATTAAAACAGGATCCATTCCCCTCGCATCATTCTCTCTCTCTCTCTCTCTATCTCTGTTTGGGGTTGGGGGGCGGAGGAGTTGCCTATGCAACACAGGGGGAGGTAATGTCAAGGAAAAGCCTATTGATTACAAAATCCTATAGCCTAGACCATTTAAGTTACAAGAACTGTGCTTTACAAAAAAAAAATTTTGGCCGACCATTGTACGAGCGGACTAATCAAAGGCTCAAAGCTCTCTGTCTTAAGAAACCCCAAAGCACTGGTGTTGAATAAGCATTTCCCAATAGCAAGAGAGAGTTCCAACAGGAATATCAAACTTAGCCATTACTAAAAGGTCTGTCAAGTCAGCAAAAATTTATCCTTCATGCGGGATATGAGCTTAAACTTTTCTTCAGCCTCCACCTGTTTACGGATGTCAGATCCTGAAGCTCGATCAGGATGGAAGGTCAGCAAAGCTCTTTTATAAGCTAAGCGCACCTGAAATGATCACCAACTTTGAGCACCAAAATCAAGATAATCCTAAACCAACTACACAAATTTAGCTGGCAAATTAGCAGGCAAAGATAAATATCCTCCCTCCTTCAGTTTAATTAAAATAAGAAAACTGAATTAGAATACCTTACTACATTTTTAGAGGAAAATCTTAGTAACCTTTCAAAAGAAAATCTTAGTTTAGCAGTACTAAATATGTTTTTCTCCATCATATTTCCTACTCAAGCAACACGGAATTGAGCATCACATACAGAAAACTGAAAATATATCACCCAAACAAGTTACCGAAAATGAAGTAAATGCACCATACAGAACAACGAATGGGTCACGCTATACGACATCTAAAGCATAGTTCCTTTACTAAGCATAGCAAAGCATGTGCTTCAAGCGTAATTTTTGCTTAGAAAAGATGACATACTGGGTTAGTACTGTACAAAATTAATTTACAATTGTTGTCTTAAGCCATCATTTTCTTGATTTTAGATAATAAAATCAGAAAAAAGCATGCAAAACATAATTATCTCAGGGAGGCACTAGAGCTGACAGCTTCTTTGCCATGTCTGATTGCTTCCATTTTTAATGCATTATGTTATTTGCAAGATGATTGTTCCTTTGGACTTTAACAAACTAATTTAGGAACATTCTATTTAAATTTATATTTATGGTACAGTTTGAATTATCTAACTCATATTGTCCATAATTCTACGAATAATAACAAAAATCCATTTACAAATTTTGTTCCTATAATCCAACTAGCCTTTTGTAATCATTTTTGTCTCCACATATCCGTGAAGTGATGAAAAATTTACATTAGTTCACTTTATATTTTTGTCCCAAAGCTCAACCAAAAGTAGTGGGAAAGATAATTATCTTGATCTGTGATTCAGGTCATCCTAGGTAAAAAGTAGAGGCATTTGAAAAGGCAACCAACCTCATTAGATGATGGAGATTGCCCAACAACACCAACAAGAACTCCAAGGCCCCGCAGCAGCGAAGCCATATCATGGCACGTTAGTTCTAGTTGATTAAGCTCCTTTCTGACTGCAGCACGAATGACTTCCTTCAAATTCATGTTCTCTTCATCCTAAAAAGATACAAAGGAGAATTATCATCAATTTAAGACTGACATCTTCCTTAAAACAGGGATATAAAAGTAGCAAAGGTAGAAAGGGTGGGAGGAGGAAGAAAGCAAAGAAGATAGCCAGAGAAGAGATGGAGATAGAAGATAATTAATTGGTTATAAAATAAGACCACAGGTATCTATATCAATATATTGAGAGAGAATGAAATATATCTCCAGAACCTTCTTTTGAGTCTCTCTTATTTCCTCCACACGTTGTTTTTGTCTTCTCTCCATGTCCAGTAAACGCAAGCTTTCAGCTTTCCTTCTCTTGTGCAGCCGCCTTAAGTTTTGTGCTTCTTCAGCCTGGAAAGTAAGAAAAAGAACATTACATTGGAATATCCAATTAATGTTCATAATTGAAACCTAGTTTGAAGTAATCAGCCAGAAAAACAGAGTGGTAACAGTTAATGCGTTAGCAAAAACCAAAACTAGCCAAATGCCATCTGAATCAAATTGGAAATATCAGCAAAATTCAGTTTCACTCAAACCCTCGATCGCCACACAAGAAATATATGAGAAACCTGAATTTGCAGCGCTCGTTGTCGAGAAGCCCATTCTTCCTCCACTGCTTTTTTGTATTCATCTGTCTCCTTAAGTTTTTCTCTTTCACTAAGGATGCAACCCTCCAGATTAAGTGTGACATCACAATCCATACTGTGCACTAAATCAACTCCTTTGTCCTCCATTTGACTGTTCGAAACCAACCTCATAGGTTCTTCATTTGCACTCACTGAACAAGAATGGGATCGTACAGGTTGCACTTTGTTAATGAGATCATTAGTGGTTTTGCTTGTATTCTCAGTTATAGTCTCCTGAGAAATATTTCCTTTGTCTCCAGAAATAGATTTTCCATAATCCTGGTTCACTGGATTCTGACACTGTATTTCATGTGGCTCTTTCTTATTTTGCAAAACCTTCTCCACATGATTAACTTTCCTGCTGCCCCAGTCAGAATAAGGAACAGAATCCGCTCCACGAGGGACCTGCTCTTCCTCATTATGAAAACTTGAACCACCTTTCTCAAAAAATTGGCCACTATGGTGTTCAGCATTGTCAAATGGACGTTCTCCATTTACAGGTTCTCTCCTACAAGGAGGATCAGCTTTGCTGCCAGGAAATGGAGTTTTTAAAACTGACTCTAAAAGATCATCATCATCAACCACTGCCTGCTTGGAATTGGAATAACTGCAGCCCGAATCACCATCCTCTTTCGGAATTGAATGAGCTGGAGGTTCTTTTTCTTTACTTTCCGCAGTTTTTTTAGGTTCACCATGTCCATTAGCTAAATTACCATTTCGATGAGCTCCACTAAAGACCACTTCAGGATCTTTAGTATCAGACCGACCATTGCGAGTATCACATTTCCTTTTTGAAGAGGCTTTTTCCCACTGCTCTCGTAGCCTTCCAGAAGGACCTTCCATCAACTCACAATCAACATAATCACTGTCAGATGAACTACTTTCTGAGTCAGCACTGAGGCCATATTGGTTGGCAGGCCCTTTTCTAGAATAGGTTCTTTTGCCCTTTGACAATTTCACTGGAGATAAATTTTCTCGAACAAATTGACAATCATCAGCAACTGAATTTGAGGAGCTTGCATAGTTACGAGGTGCAGAGAAATCCCTCTTGCTAGAAGAGGCACCATTCTTTACATTCTCATCCACTTCTACCCCAGGATGAGCGTTATTGCCATCAGTTCCTTCATCATCATCTAAGCAGATAACTGTTGCCCAAGGACCCTTTCTATCATTTCTTAGCACACTGGACCCTCGAAGCTTATTTTGTAAAGATTCAGGAACATCAATGATAATAACATTAGGAAAACTATCACTATCAACATCAATCAAGACAACATTATCTGTTTCTCTTCTATTTCTACACCTTCTCACAGTCTTCACCCCAGAACATGGTCTAGGCTGAGAACAACCCACAGATGCCCCGCTCATATGTCACTGCAATGGCAAAAACAAAGGACACAAATTAACTTCCTTTAAAACATCATTCACAACTGAACAGAAAGCAAATGCATCACTTCACAACCATATTACAACGTTAGCGTACACAGAGGAAATACACCAACCGACAACCGTACTAGCACACACATACTCACACTCACAGAGAGGAAAACACAAGCAAATGTGTGTTTGTACAGCAATCACATAAGAATTGCCGCACCACTTAAAAGCCACACTGCACAACACACACACACACACACACAGAGATGAAACAACCACGCTAAAACACGCAGACACGCATGCATATACCCCCACCAATGAATATGCCTACTCAATTTCGACCAACTGAATTGATGCTAAAAAAGAAAAAGCCAACTAAATAATATCCAAGAATGATCCCTGCACCACTTAAAAGCCACATTGAAGAACACACACTCACAGAGAGAGATGAAATAGCCACACTAAAACACGCAGACGCACATAAACAAACCCCTACCAATCAATAGGCCTATTCGATATCGAGAACTAAATTAAAAGTCAACTAACTAATATCCAAGAATGATCCCTGCCCATAAAATTCTTGACACTCATTAACGCACAACTGATCAAAACCAACCCATACACACGTCTAGGTATGTACATATCCATTTTATCAGTGAATTATCAGTTACCCCAATCAAATATTGCAAATAGCAGCCAAAAAAAAAAAATCCCTATCCAGCAGCTAGAAAAGCAAGAAAAAAAATCAACTAATTCCACAATCACTGATAAAGTAGTGATCTTTCCGAAGTCAACCATCCATAATCGGAGCTCGCATGCAGATAAATGGAACCCAAGTCAGAATCATCGAAATCAACATAACACGAAAGCAGCTATACTACTAGATATGAACCCTAATTTCAGAAAAATCAGTGCTTTTGTTGGAAAAAATTACCTGCGGAAAAAAATTGAGGAAAACCCTCGTCAATAATTTTGGGGAGGGGGAAGGGGAAAGCGGGTTCGTAAACGAAATTTGATGTTTTGTTTGGTTTAGGAAAAAAGGGGGATTTTTATGTTTGAAAATCTTTTGGTGTGCTAAAATTGGAATGTCGAAAATTGGGGGAAGAAAGAAAAATGAAAATGGGTGCGGGGGCGTTGACGTGCGCAAATCAACCGGTGGTTGGACACGGTCATGACGTAAATGGGGAGTTGTCCTGTAGGTCACGGAGTTTTTTTTTTTTTTTTTTTTTTGCCTTTTCTTTTTCTTTGCATAAATTGGTCCAATGAGATTTTATCAAATCAATTGTTAATGAAATCTAAATTTTCTTGGGGTTTAGCATGATCAGTTAATGAATGAAATTAAATTTGAAAACTTGATATTCAATCTCTGATTAGTTTGTATTTCGACTTTTTTGTTGGAAATAAATGTTTAATTAGTCCCTAATCACTTCACCAAACTAATCAGTCAATTACAATTACAAGTTTCACTTTGAGTTTTTATATAACATCTTTAATACATTTTGACTTGCTATAATTTTCATCTTTTCTTCAAATTTAATTTTCGCATTTAACACATTTAGTGTCTTGATTATCCAAATGTGAATTGTTTACATTGGTATCAAGTTCAATCATTCTATAAACTTAAGGGATATATATACCAAAAAAAGGAGTAGCGCGTTGAAACTTTTAAGGGTGGGGAAACAATTCGGTTGATGGTCAAACATAAAGGACTAAATTGTGAAATTGATACTAAGCATAAAGGACTACTAGCCGAAAAAAATATATACAATTTGCTCTTGTAAATTCCAAGGAACTTGGCAATGTACGTTGGTTGACTTGGGGCCGCCCGCGCAAATGGTTCGTAGATTCCCAGAAAAGGTTTGTAAGCTTCTCGCCATTGTTTCCGCTAAATTCAAGGATAAATTTGTGCTTTCGTCATTCTTTGTAGATCTACTGAATCAACCCCTCACCTCACTCATAAGTCATAAGTCACAACACCATCCTAAGAATCGTTTGCCTATGTTAAAAGATTATTTTTCACGATTTTATTTTTAAAAGTTACTTTTTACATATACTTTTATTTATTTAAGAAAACTTGAGAGCCGAAATCGGAATCTAAAGGCTGATGTGTTTGAGATATGAAATTTGAATCTATTAAATTATCAAATTATTAATTACTAAATTTGATATATTTGAGTGTGTATCACATCAAATGATTAAATGATAAATAATTTATCACTTAATTTTTAGAAAGCAAGTTTTGTGTAATAAAGCGTCACTTAATTAATTCAATTTTTTTTTTATCAAACATTTTTTAACATATTAAGATCTGAACACATTATCAAATGCATCTAAACGTATTAGTATTTGAATCTAATAAATTTAAGCACTGAATTGAGTTGCTAAGGTTAATATGTCTCTCCTATTTAAATTGGGTCATTGAGGCAAGTGCTTCATAGCCCGTTGTCAAATACTAAACCATTTGGTTGGGCTTAACATTCATTGATAGAGAAGTTCAGCTACTAAAGAAACCTCATATCCTAATGTGGTCGTCAACAGGTTAAGTCGCCCGCGAGTCAAGAAGTTTTAGGCCTTTTGGGCCCAATAAGCAAACTAGTTGCCGCTTCGACTATGTTTTTATTTTTTCCCAAACATCAACTTTCAGTTTTCCTGACATCTTACACGCCCCCACGTGAATGGGCTGGTGGTTGGTGCCTCTTCCTCGGGACCGTCAGGTCCTGGGGTCGAACCTCCGCAGCAACATCAGTACCTCCGTGCATCTATCGTGCTTGGTTCTGGTTGGGGCGCTGGGCCGGGCCGGAGTGGGATTAGTCGGGCCGCCTTTACGGTCTTGATCCGGACACCCACTCCGTCAGCAAAAAAAAAAAGACATCTTACACAGCACCCAAAATTCCAATTGCTTGCTCGTTTTAAGGCTTCAGTCTCATTTATATGAAGAACCATTTTTTCAGGTATCAGGAATTACAAAAAGTTTTTGCTGAAACTCTTGTGGTTGTGGGAACACACTACAAGCTAATGCTGAGAATTTCATCATGAAATCAATTTCTTCATCTTTCACTTCATCAAATATTTGCAGCATGGCCTATTAATCTAGTTCTGTTGAAATAAGGGTGGATAACTAAAAGCTAGCTAATTATTCCAAACCATCATATGCTTCTCAAAATGCTACAAGCGATTTTCCCTGAACCTCAAAAGCATCTAACTAAAACAGAAGGAGAGAAACAGAAAAGTTTTCCTGCTAATAAACTAAGCTTATGAACAATCAGAAGTGTTAATCACACCTCAATTTAATACGGTGTGTTAACCACACCTCAATGTTGATTACATGTTTCTCCTCCGAGAAGTCAAGAAAATGAACTAGATGTAGCAGTATTTTCCCCTTGAACATGATGTCCATGTTCTTTACTAGGGGAGAAAGAAGGCAACACTAGGGGAGAAAGAAGAGGGATGGGATCTTTACTGTGATAACAAGAAGCAAATGAAGATGAAGGAAATGCTGAAGAATTTGCAGTATATGCAGTGGATTTTGCTGCACCACTGCATTGCATGGAGCTAGCAACAGTAGCAGCAGGTTTTAGCTGAAGAGGACGCGGTGCTCGCCTTTGCAGTCGACTCAAAGACCTTTTGATCTTCAAATACTCGTCTTTTTCTTTAGGAACCAAGATTTGGAATCCAGGAAACTCATTATCATCAGAGCCCTCCATTTCTGCTTTTGCTTCTCTAGTTGAATAATGCCTCAACAAGCACTACTTTATATGCCATTTCTAACTGACTTTGCCACCGTTTTGGTGCTTAATTTTTTTGGCTGTTTAACTTAGAATTTAGAACCATCTATAGATTTCCTTTTAGTATTGTATAACTCTCAATTATCTGCTCATGCACTCTGTTATCCAGTGATACAAATTAATCAGATAAGAACATGGTCCAGCCTGTATGGCCCCATGAGTTTGTGTTGAAGCATATAGCAACTTGAAATCCCTGCGAATGCGAATGATCCCTTGTGTTTGGTATCTTTTATCTAAATTTGCACCATCATTTCTTTATTTGCTAACCAAAAAAAAAGGAACAGCTCTTGATCTTCAATTCATGTGAGGGGAGACTGGACACTGCTCTGTTGCCATTTAAAAGGCTAGCATATCTTGCATGTCATGTGAGCAAGGAATCAGTATATACTGCATTCTGCATAATTATGTATTTATCTTAGTATATTAAAGTGACAGAAAACCAGAACTTGCACATGACCATGCTCAATTACGATTTCTGTGCAATGCTTTGCCAAATTTTAGTAACCTTTTGCATTAAAAAAGAAAAAACAGTAGTACTATTTGCATTAGCATCAGAGGTGACGGTCAGCATAGAGAAAGAGAACGTAAATCCTATCTGCCCTGGATAAACCCTTAAGACAAAAATTCGAGTGTCTAGCTATGTTCATAAGACACAACGTAAAAATCCCACCAAATTAATGTATGATAAGAAAACTGAAGCTATCTACCTATGAAAATGCTTATTAGCAAACACAAAATGCAAGCATTCTATCTCTATCACGGTTAACAATTCATGGCATCTGCTAAAAATGATTTTTTAATGAATGACTGTGATCTACTAGCTTGTTCCATCTATGAGTTTGAGCCTCTGCAGAAACTGCACTGGCAAGGAGAATCTCCATTTTAATATGCAAAAAATTTGACCATTGATTAGTCTAAGCAGATAATTGTGGTCTGTCTGTGATGTATCTGCTGCTTGTTAGCCTATATTACTAATCTATCTATCTGTATTATCCTCGTTATTTTACCCAATGCGTTTCCATCAAATTAAAAATCTCAAAACTCAAACATGGCATACCATAACTTCTTCAACTTCTCAAAGGCATCATACCATTCTTTAACAGATACGATATTTGCTTTCATCCCTCTCAAGTCTCACCTACCTTTTTCATCACTATGCTTATTTTTCAACTGCGTGCTTGGTGCTAATATTGCTTTGGAAATGTACCCAGAAGTCCCGAACTAGGAAAATACTCAGAGTTAGGAACAATGGGTGTTTTCCCATTGTCATTTATCTATCTGCCACTAAGTCTGAGGTGGCACCACATGTACAACTAGGCAAGCGGCAGCACCCCACTTCATCATCACCATTTAGCACCAACCAATAATGATAATATACCAATCACATAGGCGTTGAATCGGATACAAATTTTAGCCCAGACACATTGAAAGAAACAACAGGAAATTAAATTAGATGCGGATAGCGAGTGGAGGTGGAGGAGGGCCCTATGTGACTCAAAATATACTGAAAAGAGGACCCTTTCAGGCAAAGCAACAACCCCTTTCTTATATTTTGTTTGTTTGAACTTTGAATTGCATGCAAATCTCCTCTCTTTTCCTCCTCTTCCTGTGTTCTCTTCTCCAAAGTTGCACTTCACTTTACTGTTCGGTCAAAGGAAATGGATTAGCTTGCTTTTCCTATTCTAGTGCGGCCCCTTTCCGTACCACAGATACGGACCATCCTGTTAAGGAACAAACGTAGGCAAAAAATGTGTAAAAGTAATGAAAATGGACAGATTTCAAGAGAAGAAGTGGCCAGAGGGATTTAGGCTCTTTAACATATAGTTGTCAGATGTGTTGAGCTTGAAAAATGCCTTGGTTATCACTTCCCACTTGGATTGCTAATTTTTAGAATATTTGTAGAAAAATGTACGTATGTTCTTGGAAAACGTAAAAATTTTTGTTTAGAAAACTTTACAATCCAAAAATTTTCCAGAGTCAGCCGTCAAAGTTACTGCACAAACTGTGTCAACAAAAGGTTAACTCCTATTGGTCAAGTTCCTTGTGCCATCATGTATAGCATGTACTATTAGTTGGATCGTACACGACATTTTGATATTAACTGATCTCGTCTTTGCATCCATTACGTCAAGAAACCCGGTAAAAGATTTCTCAAGATATGGAAGTATACAACAGGCCAGGAGATAGTCAATTAAGGGAACCTCTAAGAAACATCACAGACTTTTGTATTCCAACAAATGAAGAAGCTACTCATCTCCTTCACGGCACCGCATTGTGTGAGAAAATCAACTCACAAAATATAGTAGAATGACGTTCAGACCGGCAAAACTATTTCTAATCATCTGTCTCTATCTGACAAATCTTCAAATGAATGAAGGTCTTAGGAAGTCAACTATAACCTTCTCGTCATACAAAATTATGTAGGTCGCCGACCCACGGCTGACAGTAACAGGGTGTCGGCTAGTCAAAGTTCATCTCTCCATCCAACACAAGCTGAAAAGAATGTGCTAGTTTATAGCAGCTTTCAAACGTATGCGAGTTCTGTAATGCCCACTTCCATTGGTGTACCATTCAATTTCAAATTCTTCAATAACAGTTGAAGAATCATGTCAAACATAAGTTTCTACTCTTGCTTTCTCAAGCTAGTAAGTATTACCAAACAGGGAGATGAGAACAGAAAATTGATACAATTGACTAATACTGCCATAAACTTTAGAATAGCTAAAGATATGCCCTGCACCAATGCTCATTCTTGACTCAATCTTTGTTGCCAATTGCATGATTAAAATTCCATCACAACATTCATCAATCCAACGTTATATTGGATGCATGAATAATACATAGGTAAGGGAAGTAACTGGACAATATTTACAGGCACTAAAGACTAACCTCAATCTCTAACTTTCTTTTTCAACCTCAAGAACAAGCTGTATGTGGTGCTGACTTTGGATAAAAACCTAACGTAGATATCTAAGTTGAGGAATATACATCAGAAGCGCTAAGAACTAACGCGTTCAAGAGTAGGATCTAACCAAGCCGAAGTTGACAAAGGATCTGGACTTGAAGAGACCACCAAAGAGGAACCTTGTCGGAGATTCTTGTGGAGTTTGATTTAACTCTTCTGGGCAACCTTTTACTCTGAGTATTGTCTGTCCTATTGTTTGCCGAATAGAGTCTATAATCTTTCCATCAATGGGATATCCAGAAGCATCACTAACGTAGAATGTATTAGAAGCTTTGCCTGCTCTAGTTGACACTTCTGCTCTGGTGACAGTAAGGCTATTTTCACGGAAGATACGAGTGACATCAGACAAAAGCCCAACTCTGTCTGTAGTGCATAATTCCAGTTTCAATCCCTGGATGAAGAACCAACAAATCAGCAGTCAAAGTCATGTATGAGCCTTAAGAACAGATAGAAAACAGGACAAAAACAATGAAATAGGATTCTATCCACATTGGTCATGAATTATATATGCAAGCAACAGCTATTTAAAATAACATGTCCAAAGCCAGAGGGCAACTAGATCAAATGAAGCAAGCATTTGGCATGAAACAAAATCGGGTGCATATAGGAATATCACATAAAATAAACATTGAAACAAAATTAAACTCCAGCCTGAAATTATATGAAAATTGTACTCATTTCGGCATTGTTAATTTTGAGACTACCACATAGCAGCATCAATTTATAAGTGTCATCGCGGCAGAGTCTAAAAATGGCCAAGTACAACTTGGGAGAATACGCGAAAAATAAAAAAGTCAGAATTGAATCATTCCATTAAACACTTCCAAGTTATCTTTATCATGGCTCTTATTTCTTGTGTTTTTTCGCCAATTACCTCACACAAATACTTCTGGTTTAACAGTACAATGTTCACCAATCCATTTCACACACATGCACTGCTACTAACTAGTTTCCGCCAAGTGGAAAATGCATAAAATCAAGATTGAGTTCAAGCGCAACAACTAGCTGATGTCAAATTAAGACAAACTTCATTAATGGTTATTAACACGGTTGTTAAAATTTTTTACCTCAGATACTCTTCTTTCAATAGCTGCTTCAAGACATTGGATTACTCTTTGCCTCTCCGCATCTGATTTCACAGAGGATCCATCTACATGTCTTACACAATACTCCTTCATATGCAAAAGTGGACTTTAAATTAGTACAAACAACCAAAAAAGAAAAAGAAAAAGAAAGGCCATTTAACTGCCCAAATTCCAACAGCGTCTGCTGCGTAATCATGAAATTCATATACTACCTGATGAGCTTCTGGTCCTTCAGCATCAACATTTCCATGGAAAACCACATACTGCATGTCAGTCAACGTACAGATTATGTCAAAGAGGAGTTTGGGCCTATCCTTGCACCGGATTGTAACTACTGAGTAGTCTTTATCGCACCAATTAACAACATTGACATTAGGCCTTTCTCTTTCATTTAAGGTCTCATGGCCGGTACGTTCGTAGTCTCGGTCAGCGAACATCATCTGGTGAAGCCTTCTCTCAGTGTGAGTAACGCCATGTGAAACAACAGTCTTAGCCTCCCTGGACTTGTTGCTGCCTTTGAGTACATTACAGAGGAGCTGCTTGATCATAGCCAGCCTCTCAGGGTCGGTAATTGCAGCCCCAGTTTCTTTATCAGTTACTTGCATTACAGCTGCAGCTCTGGTGTTGTGGGTCCAAACCTCAGCATTCACCACATTGCATTTTAGGTGGGTTAGGACAGCACTGACTTCAGAAAGTAGACCTGGTCTGTCACTTCCAATTAATTCAATTGAGGTGTGGTCCATTCCTGGTACAACCCCAACAGATCTTCTCATCGACGACGCAAAACAAGAATCTGGACCAAGCGACTGAAGATGAACCAACGGAATGAGTTGGATTTGCCCATAAATGCAACGATAAAATACTCGAAGTCGCCACACTCAATACAACTCACCTTCTGAATGTAATCTAGCACCCCTTCATCAGTTATCTTGTTCCCATCTTGATCAGTGACCTTGAAGACTGCAAAAAGAATCAAATATATCTATCTTTTACTCCATCTACTACTGGTAAATTATGTTCACACTCGGAAAAATGAAAGAAAAATGCTTTTACCATCCATAAACCATCCTCCATCAGAGCATATATAAGCCTTGGTAATTATCAGATTAAGGTCAGTTAGCACTTGTACAACTTCCAGCAGTATGCCATGTTTGTTAGCACTGTCCACCTGCATCGAGGGAACCAAGTTAAGCAAACAAAAGAAATACAGACTAATTCCATCTACTCATACCTCAGAGCAGCTCAGAAAGGAATACCTGTATAACAGTTGCATTTTTGCAAGATTCGTTATCAATAACAACTCTGTCATGAATATGGAAAAATTGGAGTAAAAATCAAGAATTCTGAGCCTTAAGGGTTAAGTAAAATGGCACAAATTGAATTTGGAAAAGGCAAATAGATACCTGGGTGGATTCATTCTTCTAATAAATTTTTCGTACTCATCATCCATGGTTTGTGAATAGCTCACCGAGGCTTTTGGGGGGGACAAAAAACAGCAAACAACAAACTTTAGGTTAGGCCAAAGTAAAAGCTGAAGCTATATAAGATAAATAGAATCACAATTACCAATCACAAAGAAGATACCAGAACCATGAGTGTGAAGCAAGTATAGGAGGCAAAAAATAAAAATAAAAAGCTGACCAATCATGAAGATCTGAATGGGGACTAGAATAAACCAGATATCAACAAGGCCAACTAAGAAGCCTTGAGCCACCCTCAAAAAAAAAAAGGTGCTTGTGCTGCTTGTCTGTGTGGGGTGGGGGATGGTGGGGCTCTGTGTTTCATTGGAAATTCATCAGACCATTGAAACACACACAATTGAGTGTATTCAGCACACACAACACAACAAACAGAGGTACATTTACACCCACAAACACACCTGCTCTGTGTGTGAAAGCAAGCGAAGGAGGTATCATTAGAAATCAGAAGTTGGACATACCAAACATTCAATAAAGATTACACAACTAACAGCACTCAACCAATTCTCATGACCAAGAAACTACCAAAAAAGACAACAATATACCAGCAAACCATTAGCCCAATAACCAAGACTAATAACAAGAACCAAAAAAAACTCGAAACACAACCCATAAACCCAATTAACATGGACTAAACTGAAATCACTACCTACCCACGAAGATTCTTGAACCAAAAAAACCACAAATTTGAAGGACTAATAAGCCGCAAGGCGCAAAAATGGCACATACCCATTACAATTCTTGATCTTCTTCTTCAGATGTTACCTTGAATTTTCTCAACTGGGTTGCCAAAAATACTCTAATTTGCTAACAAAAGAGTCCCCACAACTTTAAGACAACAAAATCTTGACAACCCCCTAACCTCCTTATATAGGACTAAAAAATATATATTTCCAAAAAATTATACTACTTATTCTATACTTGTATTGCCAAATAAGCAAATATCCACCTAGTTAAAGCCTGGGTGAATCTGAAATATCATGGGACCAACTTTCAAAAGAAAAAAAGGAAAAAAAAATCACAGTTCACACACTAAAAAACACACCTTTTTACCCGTGCCTTTTGACAATATCTGCAGTTATACTTTCTTCGTTTGTGTGTAAAGACAAATACAAATATAGTATATGGGTAAAATATGCCTAGATTAGTGCGTGTAGCGTGTGGGAATGGAGGGAAAGTAGCACTGCTGTGCTGGTGTTTTATTTTCTGCACTGGGGTTTCTAATTTCAGTTGCTTTTAAAGATTCAGAGGGACAAGTACCTCCCCAAAGAAAGAGAAGTGGGGCGCACTTTAGCAACGACGCTGGCGGTTAAGGTGTCTGAGCGCGTGGGGGTCTTCTAAAATGCGCTGACTGTCAAATTTAATCGAGTCAAAAAAAAAAAGAAAGATTCCTCTATGGGATAATTTACTGTGGCACGTGTTCCAGGAGGGAGAAGTAAAAGTCTCCAAGGTGTGTGGAGGGGGAAAGAAAACTTAACGGTTTACCGTTTATGATTCTTTTTATTACTATTGGGTATTTGGGTTAGGGAATGTTTATGGCACCACCAGTTATATATACTTGTGCTGAATGCACATTCAATATCTGTGAAATATTAAAAATGTATAATATTTATAAAAAATGTTCAAAACATTTCTCATATTTTATCAAATAAATTTTTTCATTCTTCGCTTTTAAAATATTAACTTAACATCCCTTATAAATTAACGTTAGTAAAATCAAATCATAGTTTTTAGGAGAAAAATGAATATAGTCTATGTCAAATCCTATTTTTTTAGGAACAAAAATAAATATGGATCAGATCATTTATTTAATTACAAATGAGATTTAATCTTTTTGCTCATGAAGAAATGTTCACGTATAGGTCACGTGATGGATCAGGATAAAAGTAATCGAAAAAATAGTTTGAAACCAAATTTTACCGTCTTGATTTTGTAAGGAATATAAAGTTACCATTTTAAAATTGAAGGATTCAAAAATTCATTTAGCGAAATGTAAAGAACGTTTTGAACTATTTTTCCTAATATTTATATCCTATTTATATTTACCCTAAATGAATTTTTTATTGCTAAACCAAACTTTAGTTTATAAATGTTTTTGATAAAATGGTTGTACTAGTGGTACTTACAATGCTTAGAAGTAGTTATGTTGAAAACAACAAGATTAATGAATATGAAATATGGTAAAAGTTGATTCATTGGATTAATTAAATATGAACAAGATATTTGTTTTGGGCAATATATATGAACACAATATTAAGTTAATTCACAAGGTTAATCGAACACAAAAACAACAAAGAGATGGAAGCTAACATAATTGGTAATAGATTCTTCAAAAAAAAAAAAAAGGTGATGTAATTGTTTAATCGAACATGAGCATAATTAAAAGGGAAATCCGTATTCAGATTGGGAAATACCGTAAGAAATTAGTAAAGATTTATCATAGGAAAATGATGAAGCTATGGCTTTAACTTGTTAATTTATACAGTATAATATGGTTCAAATAGATCAACTAGAAGGTCAACTTGTTTGAATTCACTGTAATCGTCTTTTTGTTAGACCTCCATCCATAATTTTTGTGAAGTTCGAGGAACTGATCCTTTTCATACATGAAGAAACTAGAAAGAACAAGGAAAATTCAATGCTCTGTTGACGGGGTCTAATATTTTTATAATCTTTACAGTATTGAGAGTAATCACTCATCTCTTTCATAGTATCAATTTTAAATTATGTCCTTCATTTTTAAGCTTTTAATATCTAAGAAAAATAAAGCGAGCCCAAAAAATATTGGTTTGCTATTTAAGTCGGTTACATATATTTTTTTCCCCTCAAGTCAATTATGAAGACATAAGCGCATAGGTCATTCCACGAACTATACACAATATGATGGAATTTACGTAATAATTAAGGTTGAATTGATTTTTCAATTAAGCACAAGTCAAAACATGAAATTAACGCCACAAAACAATAACGGTTGAGAGGTTAGTACCTAAAAGAAAAATAAGGGAAAAAATTAGCATCTATTCATTAGGAGAAATTGAACTTTGGACATTTTAATCAATTATTGCACACAAACATTTATAAAAATCATTGGAGTCAAAGTGACAGTTGTGTGTTTGTGCAAATCATTTGGGCAAACTTGTGGTAAATGTCATCTTATTCATTGGTCTAACTATAACTCACTTTTCAACGAGTAGGTGATTTTCTTTTGTGGAATTGGAGAAAAATATATACGAGTCTGGTAATACGGTCAAAGTATCCTCAGATCATGCTCAGTAACTTTCAACAGCACGCGACCCACAGTAATTTTACAGCCCTGTCATCAATCATCTATGTTGAAGTTGAAGTTGAAGTTGGAATATTCATAAACAATCAAACTACCACAGCCTTTTTGGATGATTAAAGTTCAAAAAGTATGAGCAGTTCTTTCATGTTCTCCTCCGGTTCAAATGCAGAAAATCCATCAAAATTTAGGACCAAGAAGAAAAGTGGAAAACCAATCTTTTTGTTCAAAGAAAAACAGATAATTAGTATTATGCTTCTGGGGGTGGGAATGTTCAAGGTAGTGGTTTCCAGACGGGGTATATGTATTATTACTACATCATTTGACAGAAAAATCATGATTTGTACAGTATATATTTTTATGGTTTAGTAATCAAATCAAATCTCAAAGGGACAAAGTCGCTAAATTTTGGTTGTGGGGTGGTTTCAACTTTCAAGAAGTCACCATAAATTTCATTCAACTTGACATACCCTCGACACAACTCCAACCCCAACTCATCTAATTAATGCCCAGCCGCCACAAACCAACCCTAGAGTGAAATTTATTGATTCCTCTAGATTTATGCTAGTCCTAGATAATGGCAATGTACGTACTAGTAGTATTTTCTTGATAGATTTTAGTGCCCCCCTCACATTCACATGACATATTTAACGCGGGGTTAGCCAGGAATGCTTGCTCCTCTTTCCCCCCTTGGCTCCTTTTGGTCAAGAATCAAGATTGGGTGTGCTCGCACATACGCACGTCTTGCGGTGCATGTTGCTCTCAAATGTGTCTCTCTTGCACATGCACCTTCTGCTGCCACCATATTTTCAGCTACTTACTTGTTTTAGGTAAATTAAATAATTATTACCATCATCCTGCAAGACAAAAATTAAATACTACTACTAGTAGTATTTGGTACGGAGTAAATCTTATATACACTAACAGTGTATACACTTTCATCGTTAGATTCATGACATGTGTGTAAAAATTGAATTTTAAATTCAAATTTTACATAGTTATCATTCATCCAATACCGGGTGTAGGAAAAATTAATCCTTTGGTGTGTGTGTGTTGATGTGGGATTGATTAGGTCGAATTGAAAAGTTTGGTGGTCAAGAAATGAAGAGGGTTATTATCATTTATGGCCGGTTGTCTATTAAGAATAAAGTTTTGTACTCGAGGGGTAGGTCCATTTTTGCTCTTGGACATATTTGCTGGTGTGGAAGTGGTTCTTTGCTTCATTTGCTGTTTGCTTCTTGATTGAGAAATTGATGTGAAACTTAATTAACTAAGAGCTTCCGACAATGGATTTGGAAACTGTCAAACTTAACCAGCTAAAATACAAAGAAAACTATCCTATGTATCTTGTCAGTTGACTCGTTAATTGCTAATTTGGTATTCATCTCTAGCTAGAAAGGTAACAGCTTCATGTGCAAGGTTGTAATTTATCCAAGATAGTTACAAAGTCCTAGATGTTAGCAATCAATAGGTGTGAATTCATTCATTGTTTTTTATTTCAGTCATTTGCTGTGTTAGGAGTTGAAGAAACCCTAACGTTAAAACTTCTTTCCTATTTTGGAAACTCGTAGTTAAGTTCCTTTTGCGTAGAGCCCCCAAGTCGTTGGCACACACTTATTGTAGAAATGTAGATTTATTATGGGTATAGTACTAGAGGTGTGTGGTCAATATTGGGAAGAGGGTCCGAAGAAGTTAGGGACTTGAGTCGTTAACATTTTCTTTTAATGGTACCTATTGACCTAGCTAATTGGACAGATATGTATTGAAGGGTAGATGCTGTTAGGTATCAACTTAATAAATAAACTGTGAGGACGTTGTTTTGGTTTCTTTCGTCCCATAGCTAATTAAGTAATGTGATTAACTGCACACGGAATCCTCAGTGCAACTTTTCCAGTGGCAATTCAGTGTTATTTTTATATTTATGTCAAGTGTCCTATTTATTTAATTTGTCATTTGCTGTTTATTTAAATTTCTTCTACCATCACGTGATAAGTGGGATTGGCACTGAATTTGACACTGAATAATGGCATAGAGGATCCCAACTGAAGGTTTCATTACATTGGAAAGTTTCGTTTCCTTCTTGGCTAAAGTCTTGAAAAGGAATCAATTGTCGCACTTTATTTGATTCTACTAATTCTCACTTTTAACGTTAGAAAGTTAATTTCAAAGATATCTATCTCTATATATAAATTGGTTCCTAAAGAATCAAATAAAGTTGCGCATAGCATACCTACGTACCTACCTTGGTAGCTGATGCTAACTTTCTAGGAATTCGGTTGACAATCTACAGAATTCACCTCCTAATTTCGTCAAACAAATAGTCTTAGACGATTGATTGATTGATTTCTAGTGAGTCTCTTAAAAAAAAAATTAACACTTTTCTTATACTTGTATAAAAAGCTAGAGTTGATGTTTAACTTGTCAAAAAAAAAAAAAAATTTTGTGACTGACAAAATGCTTCGTTATTGATCAGCTCATTGCCTAAACCTCAATCCCTTGGGGATAACCATCGCCTCATCTCGTGCGCTTAATCAATTTACTACTACTCGACATATTTGACCAACTCAAGCCAAGGCATATTGAGATAGACACAGCAAATTAATTATTAGTTAAAAAGTAAAACCCCATTTGGAAGGAAGTGGATAAAATTGATGTTCTCCACTAGAGCTGTGAAATGCAGACCATGATTTCCAAGAAAAAAGGGTGGTCAGAGTTTGCAACTAGCATAACGTTACAAAAAGAGGTGGTTTATCTATACTGAGGGCACTTGGAGAAATTGCCTTCTCAAGCCAAGGCATTAATTCTCTTCCCAGCGGGCAAGCAGCCAAGTCATTAGGGCAGCAGCACCTGTGTTTTCCTAGACGCAACAAACACATTCCATAAATCTGATTCTGATGTAGGTCATGAACAAAGTTGGACACGGAGCTAAAGTTCTGGAACTTGTCTGAACCATGGATTTGGGCATTGGGTTCCCACTTCCGATTTTGAGGTGCAACCATCCATCCATCCATTCAAGTGATGTCCTAATCAGCTTCATCTTCATAGAATGAATGACAGACATGCATTACCTAAGCAGTAAAGGCGGAAAACAAAAAATCTTTGTATCATGGCTTACGTCTAAAAGTGCCCCATTTTCGTTGTCTTTCATATTGATCTGGATACCCAAAGAAAGCTGACGGAATCTTATAGATGCACCCCCTTTTTTTTTGTTATTAAACATATTATTATGTTCTTTTCTAGAAAATGAAAATCCTATATTTTAGAAGTAATTATGCATTCAGACAACAATCATTGGGATCGACCTAGCGATCAGAAAATACCTCTTTAAGGTTTTTTTTTTCCTGCAGTTAGATTCACAAGAAATTTTACTTTTTTTTTTTTCGGAGTTTCGACGTAGATAAAAGAAAATAAGAAGGTGTTTGCTCCCATTAACCCTTCCCCGAGCCAATTAATAAACTGGAGGAAAACCTAGTCAATAATTTACTGTACATCATAATAAATGAACACCAAACTATAATAAATACATATATGTATAGGTCTTTGCCCATAAAACAGGAAAGTGAAAAAAGTGAACCTCAATCAATGTCTAGTCTCCAGATCATCTTCGGGTTTTTCAAACTGAAGATTCAACCAACCAATCGAGAAGATCAATAAAGAAGACAGAGAAGGAAAAAAAAAAAGAATCTGTTCTGCCCAGATGCAACGTGAACATTACAAGTCAAATAATTGGTGAAGTGAAGGGATACCATCTTCAACTGCCCAGCTCGGCTCGTTTGTGCAACCAAACAATTACTAGTACTGTACCATAAAAAAAATTATTTAATCAACGGAGCAGCTTTTGGTCAGGCTTCGCCAAACTTGTATGGTACAATTGTTTACTAATTATCTTCTTTTGGCATTTTTTTTTTTCCCTTCATGCAATTACTCTACCACCTTCAAAGATCTGCTCTGCCAGTCAAACCAACCTTGTCATACTTTTATGAATTTTGTACTTAGGCTGATCCTATGAACCCTCCTTGTTCCTTAGCTGCCATATAGACTGGTGGGAGGTGGGATTTGGGATGACAAGATATCATATCTTACCTAGAAAGACTGATACATAATAGTATTTTAGTTCTTGTCAAGTTGCTTTTGTTTTATTAACCATAGTTAAAGCATCCTATGATATTAGACTTGCATATTCATTCTTGCTTAGGATCGAATCTAAAGTGTTTTATCATCACATGAACAAGAAAAGATTCCTCTCCTGCAAGTCCCATACTAGCTAGGGTGGTTAGTTGATGGAAGTTGTGTTATTGAAAATTGAAGCACCAATGTGAAGCCAAAAAGTTAGGTGATGTCGCAAATGGAATCTTTCTTTCAATTTTTTTTTCCTAAGAACGTAAAAGGATTCTTGTTGAAAGGGATCTCAACCAAAGTTTCGATGCCTGTACAAGGTTCTAATTCACTGTCTCCTTTCGATTTTTTAAATCTCACTACTTCCCTGTTTGAAAAAAAAATTAAAGAAAAATCTAAAGTTTTAATATTGAATTAATCTTTTAAAATTTTTTTGATAGTAAAACGGAAGGATTAGATTAAAAAGGGAAATGTTGTTACATCATAGTATATAACAGTTAAAAACGTCTTAACTGCAACAACCCCAAAATAGACTAACACACTAGACTAGACAGCACTCGGACAAAAGATAAGGTGGTGTAATAGTGAGAAATGTTTACACTGTGTATACTATATGGGTCTTGGATACATGACAATTAGTTTAAAATAATTTAATAGAACTAATTCTATAAGACAAGTATCACTATGGTATAGATTGTATTTAGTAATGAGCATTTACACCTTCCTATCTAAACTTGAATATCGTACTTTAGTTGCCTTTTTCCCTCTTCTTAAATTGTTGTTCACTTTCTCTCAACCGTTAAAAAAAAAATTTGTCTGGACGGTTGAATATATATTTCTTCTTTTTACGTAGTATTTTATACACTAGGCAAAAATCAACAACTTGTTTTCACACGTTCGTATTAGATTTCAAAGTAATATAAAGTCCATCAAATTTTTACACAATATAACCATTCAAGAAATCAACTTAAAACAAACTAAAGTATGCATATGAATTGAAAAATATTAATAACTTAAAAATATACTACTTTTTAATATTACCAAGAGTTTGTGTAACAAATGTCTGGCCTGGATATCTGTTTTTTAAAGTCAGTGAAGTAAAATAAAGAAAATACAAATGATATTTTCAGTCCAAAACAACTTCTAGTACTCGACCTTTCATTATGTAGTCAAATGTTAGAATGGAATGCAAAGGGCTATTCTCATGTGCATATCTCACTTGTCAAAAAAAATCGAGAATAAATGGTATGCAGATATATATATATATACACTTACAGAGTAAAGTAAATATAAATTAACCATATAGACACATATATTACTTTTTTTTTCCACAAACGAATTAATGCCCCGTTTCGTTCTTAATATTAATACTAATTATATAGACACATATATTACACTAGAACAAATTAATGCCCCGTTTCGTTCTCAATATTAATACTAATTGGATAGTTTATTTATTGTTTTTCATAAATGCTTCCCAAAGAAATTGGATAGTTTTCATAAATGGTCACATGGTCATGGAAAAAAAAGGAAATAAATTTGTGATTTTTGGAAATCCCACCGACGCACGTGACTTGCAGCAGTCAGGCGTTAGCAGACTTTTGGATTCGATTCGATTCATGTCGTAATGGGCAGAGCATGGGGCTTCCTCGCACAAGTTGCGACCCGCTTTTCCCCTTTGCCTCTGAATCTTAATTAGCTTTTTCTTTTCTTCTTCTTTTTTCTTTTTTGCCCTTTTTCTTTTTCCGTTTGATGTCTATTCGCAGTTGTCAAGGGTCATTCTCGTACGGATGCCCACGTCATAAAAGGTATAAAAGCTGCACTGGCAGTACTATATGGAGAAAGACTCTCGATCTTTCTCACATCATGGATATTTTTTGGTTTTTTACTTTTCTATTTTCGACCTTTTTAAGGTTGTTTTTCCTTTTTGCTTCAAAAAAAAAGGTTGCATTTCCATTTTACTATATATATTTTTTGGAAAGAATAAAAGGAAATTACGTAAACAGGAGATTGTTTGGGATAATTTTTTGAAAAAAAAATATTGTAACAAATTTTTTTGTGATATATATAAAATAAAAAGGTGGTTAAAAAATATATTGATAATGCAATCAAATAAATTTTAAAGAATAATCCACTATCCAAACAAACCTTTAACACGCTCCACGTATAATCGACCTCCAAAAAAAAATGATGTTTAGTTCAACTATTTTTTTTCTTTAGTAGTTTATTTTTTAGCGGTGGTTGTTTCCTTTTGTTGGTCTATTTCGATGATTCTTTTGAACTTTGCGAAATCTTTTTTGCTTGATCAATAAAAAAAAATGCTGCCTTAATTAAAAAGTGCATTTTCAAAAATTATTTCGCTATGTTGTATTTTGTTTGCAATAGACATGTTCAATTGATGTCACCGCATATAATTTTGCATTCTCAAAGACATGATAAGTTCTTGGAAATAATACAAGTATGTTAAGTTTTGTTATTTGTCCTATTGTACTATTTTGTTTAGCTTTACTTTTACGTGAAAACATTTTGAACGATTTAATTGATTTTGGCATTAAGATTGACTTTAACGATGTGAGACCGCAAATTTAACTTTTTTTTTTTATTTTGTCAAAAGATCATGATTGAATAATTGAAGGTTCCTCTAAACTTCTGCAGTGGACTACAAAGCAAATTTCCAGTTTTTTTTTTTTTTTTTTGCAATAAATCATATACAGAAATAAATAAATCTAAATACTATGCATTTAAAAAGTTAGAACATTCCACCTTCTCCAAAACAAATACGGATATGGCTTGGGTGGGGGACCATTATTCTCCATTTAATTCTACTTTCAGACAATATGAATGACTCCATGATTATATTACATCTAAAATGGAGACAAAATTGCAATCAAATGTAAGAAACAAGAAGGACCCTTTCTCCCACTTCTTCTCTTTTATCTTGATCATTCTTGCTGGTTGAGTATACAATCATGATATATATATATGCAAAGAAAGACCAATGTACAGGTTGGTACAAAATTATGCACAATTCGAAATGATGAATATCAAGTAACTACGACACCATCAATTTTTCCTTTCTGGAAAATGCAAAAGAGTGGAGAAAGTATTGTTGTCTTTTTCCTTTGTATGGATTTTCGTTTCAAAACAAAATACTAGTAGTGAAATTTGTCACTATCAGCTCTTTGGGACAGATCAAAAAATTGAAAAGCTTATGAGTATGTTGTTTCATGCTTGCTCCAATATAGTAAATCAACGTCCACACTCTTATGAAAATAAACAGAAAACAGTCGACATTTACGGCATCAAGCATTTCGTGATGGTTATGTTCAATATCCATGTTTGAACAAAAGGTACAAGTAGTTTTCCAGGAGGTACACGTCTCAATAAGTCATTAAAAAGTGTGGTATTGCCATTTTAGGCATTAGTAATAGACAAGGCACACGTTTGGAAACTATTAAGAAGTTGATTATCCCAAGTAAACAAATGATAGTTTTTCCCCTTTTTTTCATTTTTTAAGTTAGCACCACAACTTTTTTTTTATTTATTTATAATAACCAATGATTTAATTTAACACGTTGATACTCAATTATTTTTTACATTATCTTGGGCGAGATTAGACCTACACTCCTAATATTATCCATACAAGTTATTAATGCATTGGAGGTATAATTCCCTTGTTTATGATAAATTGCACTTACTCTCAACAAAATAAACTGCGTACCCGTTCGGGGTGGAGAGGGATGAGTTGGGTGGTATGGGGAGAGGGAATGTAAGCAAAATGTTTCGGGTTCGAATCCTTCTACTTACACTAAAAAAAAAAAAAAAAAACTGCGTACCCGTTCGTTTGTCCCTCATCACCCAAAACTATCCCGAGATGAAAACTTCCCTAGAATAGTCTGGCTTTCTCAAATTGTTACGCCCTATACGATTTTATCTTTTCTCATCAGTTTCATCTGCCTATCCATATCATGAATTTTCGCCGTCACAAGATCTTGTCCTTGGATTCTAACAGAGTACCTCTTGTACTTCTTTCTTTTTTTTTTTTTTTGGTGCCTTCAACAGAGCAGAGGGAAAATTGTACAGGGCTCTTGACATCCTAGCAAATAATTTTATACCACGTTGTTTATTTCAACTTTTAACAAATTGGGGGTATATGCAACAAGTACAAAGACAACAGCAAAAATTCGTTCTTGACAAGTAAGGTAGCCCATCAACTTCTTCTCCAGCTCCATGACTGCCTGACACTGCATATATATATATATATATATATGATGGCAAAATTTAACTTGAGAAATACAGGTGAAGAAAGAATTCGAATGGTTGGGGTTTGGGGGAGTGAAGAAGGAGACAGCGACACTGAAAAGAGGTCAGAACCGAGGCGAGGCCTCTCGTGAACAACAAACCCATAAAGTGAGGGACGGACGGGCATGTGGTCCGTCCTCCGGTTAAGGGGACTGCGACGGAGACTGTTAGTCTACTAGTAGTTAATTAGTTGGTAGTGTTAGATACTTAGCCAATCAAAAAGTATCCAAGCGCCAAAGATAGAGCACCCAATCAATTAATGCCTGAAAAGCATGAGTAGACCATGTTACCAACCCTCTTAGCCCCCACCCGGGCCACCCTGCCTGATGAACTGTGGTCATGCACATACATTACTTAAAAGATATTCTTTCTAGTCTTGTATGTTGATACATGACGCATTAAAATTACATAATTGCACTGTCTGTGATTAATGATTGGTATTAGTACATCACATCAAATTTGTATTAAACATGCAATATCTTATCTTTGAGTAATGGATCTCCTAAATCATATTCTAGTCGAAGATTTGAAAGTAAATTAGTAAGAGTTTTTCTAACTGGTGCCCATTGACATTCATTAACATGACGAAATTCTACGTAACCTACTATGTATATAAAATTATAACCTTCCTTTACATTTATACGCTTTTCCTGAGTATTTCTACCTTTTCAGAAATTTAACGTCTAAAGTATATATTTTAACGAGTGTCTATTTGGCATCCGTTAGACAGACCCAATTAATAATATTTGGATCCATATTCTACATGCAAAAAGTGTGTTTAATTATATTTCAGTTTTATTGCATTTCTTTAGATTTTAACCATGTTCTGACGAATGATAAAGCTTACATTTCTAATATCTGCACTGTCTTCTTAAGCATTGAGCTTTATGTATTAATCTTCTGTTGTTTAACTTTAAGGACTCAAAGATTAAAAAATGAAGATTCGTGAGTAAAGTTGAAATCTTAAAACAATTAAGAGTTTGCAATTTTTTAAAGTTTTTTTTTAAATAAGGTGGCAATAATGGTGCCCGATCGGTTAATTTTCATTGCTAACACTCCATTTTATAATTTTAGCAGCAAGCATAGATTTAGAAACAAAAAGTGGATTCTCAATATCTCTCCCTCTTGATTGGGTCTAGAGAATTTTCTTCTACTTTAAAGGTAGTGTAACGAATTGACAAGTATGAAAACAACGACGTTCTAAAGAGGTGAGCAAAAAATTGAACCCATCTAATTAAAATATTTCTTTGTCTACATCAGCTCTAGTCAGTGAATCATTCTTGCTAAGACGTTAATTTCATTTGTAACTGGAGATCAGTCGTGAATTCAAGTCATCAAGGAGTGAGTAAAAATCATTAACAATTTAATTGTTAAAAGCACCAATACATAAGCGAGAGACAACCGGTTTGAAGCTCAAGATTAATATTACACTCACAACATATGTATCATAACTCCATCAAGCATTAAATTTGCACACATGTATGCATGGTCCATAGCATCTACAGAGCTCCATAGCCCACAACCAGAGGAACAGGACCACGAGCCCCCCAACATGCACGAATCCCCTTTTAGATCCGGAACCCATTTAGATTTGGTGGAGCTAGCTAGAAAGCTAGCTGCCCAGTACATACAGTAGCTGAGTAATTCTAGAAAGTAGAAAGCGAGAAGAAACAAAGCAAGTTGGAGTCATGGCAATGGGGGGTCGGGTCAATTACAGACAGCTGTCTAATCACTGAGCCTGCACCAACTTAGGACTTTGGTAGTATTTCCTGTGTGTGTCTCTCTCTCTCTCTCTCTCTTTTTGGGGTGTCTGTGGAAAGACATTTTATTTATTCGACTGACCTTTCTGCGTCTTTACTCTTTACCCGAAGGTCGCAGCAGGTCGACCCATATTCCATCGGGTTTTATTATTGATTGACTGATTGATTCCCAGGAATTCTGATTCCTGGTTCTTTATCGACCGTACATCACTTTCCTCAATTTCTGCTCCTGCTCCTGCTCAAGATCAACATGTTTTCCGTTCCCGGGACTGCTTCTCTTCTTCTTCTTCCCTCCTCTTCCCTCAGGGCTACATCGAATCCGAGGTCATCTTTTTTGCTTTCTTTTACTCCTAAACCCTGCAAAAATTTTCGATCAACTGTCTATCACACAGCTTTTCCCTACCCCTTTTTTTTTTTTTTTGGCAAAAATCACGTTTCAAAATCTGAATCAAAATATCATCATTCTTGTCTTCGTCACACGAATCCCATCTCTTTTTTCTTTCTAGAATTTTTTTAAAAATAATATTACCGTGATGTAATTTATGTAAAATAAAATATGAATTTTAAAAAAAACTTTGTTTATAATACAACAAGATAATATCAAAACCCTTTTCTTACACTTTTTTTATTTTTCTTCCGTTATCAAATTTCATATAAAGTTCACAAAAATATTCACTACAAAAAATGGCCGTCAATCATTAATAATCCATATATAGATTTATACTGCTACCAGAAACAAAACAGAAAAGAAAAGGGAAATTTCCATGCAGCTGAGGTAAAAAGGATTGTTGATTAGAATATATAAGTTGATTTTTGTTGTGGGGTGACCAATTGAGCTCCGATGTGACAAGCGAACTGTTTATTCTAATTGATCGATTAAGAAATGCAAACAAAAAATCAATATTCATTTTGGCATGGTGCCTCAAATTAAAGAAATCATTACATTTTTTTTATATATGCTTAATTAAAATTTAAAATAATGTGGCTACATTGTTGAGATATAAGTGTAGTTCAAGGAATCCTTTTAAGCAAATCTAATTTTGCAATAATAGTAGGAGATGTATGGTACTACTATTGGAGCAAATCAGATCCTCAATGTCACTTAATTAGTCGCAATTTGGTGCCACTCCTATAGTCACGTAATGTACAGTGAATTTGAATCATGAAAAAAATATATAATCGCATGATAACTTCTAGATAGTTGGCATAATTTTAAGAATGGTACGCAGAAAGTGACACCGAGCACCCCAATTGCTATTGGAGTACCAATTACCAACTAATCACACTCTCAATTAATATAAGATTGAGTCCTACAAAAGCAAATGGAGCATTTCTCTCGTGCTAATAAATTTCCGTTTGGTGGGAAATACCTTGTCATTCATTTCAACAGGTCCCCCTCCCCCTCTCCCCACCCAAAAAACCCCTTCCCTTTTTTTTTCTATTTATTCTTTCCCTCCTTTCAACAGCAGAACTTATTTAAACCCAAGGTCCCCTAAACTATGAAAAACTAAATTTGCGTTTAGATTGCTATTGTCTAGAGTTTTTACCAAAAAAAAAAAAAATTTATTGTAACGATTTGATATATGTGAAATTAATATGATCATAGAAAATGTAAAAATTTTCTTGGAAAAAACTTTAATCGAAACAAGGCAAACTACACATGAACATAATTGTGGTATTGGAATGGCTTACACATAATATTAGCTTAAAGAAAAGCATTATGACGAGGAGATAAGCTAAGCGAACAAATTAGCTAGTGTTTTCTAGATTTAACTTTTACCCTTTTTTGGGATGAGTAAAATTTCTCTGCTTTCAGGTTTCAAATAGTTATATAGCCTTTCTTTTGTTTTGATATGTGAGATCATTTGAAATGGGGCTGAGTTTTCCGCTTCATTTTTCCACTCCTGCCAAAAGTATACGTGCCAATTATCTTTTTTATTCTACAAAACTTCGACTGGAGGAAACCCTAATACGCAACAAATAGACTTCTAGACTTGGATGAATCGTACTGAAGACTTTTGACCACTTCTACTAAGTCCAAGGTCAATGAGAAACGTATTCTTCTTTACTGTCCAAACGTAGACCGACTTCTTTTCAGGCTTATGATTAATTCCATCCTCGATCCTTGGTGATTGGTCACTTTACAATTTTCTACATCTTATTCAAACCTATCTATCCTTTTCATGCATCATCTTCCATCTTCTCATTTTCTCTTCCTCCAAAAAAGATCAAAAGAAAATAGAAAAAGAATCCATGATCAAACGATAGAGATCTTACGATTTAAGCTAATGGTGCCTGCCATCAGCACCAAAAAGGAAAAGCAATGGTTATAGTAACGTATACGCCACTGCAGATTGTTAAGTTTGACAGTCGAAAATGACTGCAGTTTGAGATTTTTAATTTTTCTTTCCAAATAATTCCCTCCCATTTATGCATGTAGTTGCCGTTAAAGAAAACACTTTCAATTCTTGAATACTCGATTTCAAGTTCGACTTCCTGCTAAAAACGTTGTTAGTAAGTTACGTATAAAAATCATCGTAGGTTGCCCGATGTGTCGGTGGCATACTCTGACTCTAAATTTGTAGTTAATAATATACCCAAAGGAAACAAAAATCTATATGATCAAGACCTAAAATTAATACTCCACTTTAAGTAGCTAGCTATTCAAACTATAACGTCATGCTAAACACATAGCGGTAATGTAACAAGCACGTCATTCCATGGTACCACATGAAGAAATTGACAGACACAATACAAAGATGAGAAAGTAGGTAGCAAGCAATTGAAGCCCTCAACCACAGAGCTCTAGCTCAGTGGACACCACCTCTCTTGGTAGGGTGGGAGGTCAGGGGTTCAACTCTTGCTTCCCACCAAATTGCCTGCCCCTCATGGGCAGGTCGGTTGGTCTCAGCAAGCCTTCTTAGGAGCTGGTGTCCAGTGCCCGCAAGGGTCCGAGTCCCGTGGTTATCGTGTTCGGGGGATAGGGCCTCTCCTCCCGGGCCGGAGTAAAATTAGTCGGGCCCCGTAAGGATTGACCAGGACACCCACTCGGTCAGCAGAAAAAAAAAAAAAAAGGCAATTGAAGCCCTCAAAACAGTTGTATTGATGAACTATATAACCTACGCCCAAACTTCAATATCCAATTTCATTGTCCAGCTAACTAACTAACTATCTAGTACCGTCAAATTTGTCCCAAAACCCCTTTCATTACTATTACTCCATAGGAAAAGGGCTCTTTATAATAATGGCATTGCTTGGTGCATAAGCCATATTTGTGCACGATAGCTAAAAAGTGTGGTGCTAGGGTTTGGACACAATCTTTTCCATGTTGGGCTACTAATTGAGATTTGTTAGTTGGGACTGGGAGGTCGGTATGATTACATGATCTACCTTCCATTAAAGGCAAATTTAGTACATAACTAAAAGCTTTGTGATACAGATCTCTATAACATGGTTTGTCAATGTTTGAAAGTCAGCTTCATGAATTACATCATGTGATATACGCATTTCTTCTTCTTGTTTTTTTTTTTGTGATTATTCTAGAAAAAGTGAAAAGGATAAGGTAACACAATTACCAGCTCACATTAGTTGGACAGCTTCCAGTTAAAGCAATGATAGTTATGATTAAGGATGTGGTTTGATATTTTTTGTTTAGTCCCTAGTGTGTGTTGTTGATGCATAACTAAGTCGGAAAGCGTGGCATAATCTTTCTTCATTATTTGTTAAGAGAGCTAATTATCGCACGAACTTTTCAAAGATTTCCAACCACATTTAAGAGATTATTTGGACCACCGTACTAGCTAGGTAATTGGGATGTAATCTAGCTCCCGTAGGAAGTTTCAGCTTGTAGGATACTTTCCCAATTCTTTCTTCAACTTGGAAAGGACCAAAATACTTGGCAGAGAGCTTCAAGCATTTTCTAACTGATACTGTTTGCTGCCTAAATGGCTGTAATTTCAAAAATACCCAGTCCCCTACTTCGAATTCCCGTCCAGTTCTGTGCTTGTTAGCAAAATACTTCATTCTATTCTGAGCTTTGGACAAGTGTTCCTTGATGCTGCTAACAATTCTGGTTCTTTCTTGTAACATTTGAGCTGCAGCAGGTATCATAGAATCCAAATAAGGTCCCAATGGTAGAGGAGTTTGTTTGTACCCAAACAAGGCTTCGAATGGTGACATCTCTAAACTGGTGTGATAGGTAGGATTATACCACCACTCTGCAGTAGGAATCCATTTGCTCCATTGAGATGGAAATTCACAGGTCATGCATCGCAGATAAGATTCAAGGCATTGGTTAAGCCTCTCACTCTGACCATCTAACTATGGATGGTATGAAGAAGTGTAATTAAGTTCAGTCCCTACCAATTTGAACAACTCCTTCTCTTTCCAAAAACAACAAGCGAACACCTTATCTCTATCAGTGATGATAGATTTTGGTAGACCATGCAACTTGATGACATTATCTAAGAAAACTTATGCAACCTGTCTTGCTGTGAAGGGATATGTAAGTAGCAAAAAATGCCCAAACTTAGTAAACCTGTCAATAACTACTAGGATCATATCATATCCTTGTGATTTTGGATGTTTTCCAATGAAATCCATAGAAATGTAGGACCAAGCTTGCTGAGGAATTGGAATTGGTTGTAAAAAACCAGGATATGAGAGATGTTTAGGTTTACTTCTTTGGCATACATCACACTCCTGCACAAAAAGCAATAACATCCTTTTTGAGTTCTGGCTAGTAAAACAAGGATTTAATCCTATGCCAATAACTCTTTTGTCCAGAATGGCCCCCCTATTGCAAAGGTATGCAAAGCTATTATAAGTTTGTTTTTGATGCCATTGCTTGTGCCTACATACATCTTTCCTTGGTATCTCAGTATTCCATTTGTCAAGGTATAGGAGGGTTAAGATGTGGAATCAGTAGTAACTAGGACATGATCTCTTGGCAATGTTTGTCATTTTCATAGCTTTTCAACAATTCCTCAATCCACCCTGGTCTTTTAGTAGAAATAGCCAAGCAAGAATTGGTGTTGTTATCTATTAGGCTATTCCCTTCATATCTCCTTGAAAGAGCATCTGCAACGAGATTTTTAGCACCCTTTTTGTATTGAATTTCATAGTCTAACCCCAGTAGCTTGGTTAACCACTTATGATGTAGGGCAGTGTTCAGTTTCTGATCAAGCAGGTATTTTAATGACTGGTGATTTGCTTGTCGCGCCCTTTTTTTTCAAAAATAATAATAATCTAAATATTTGGGTGTTAGAAAAATGAATTTTTTGATTTGGAAAATAAATTTTTTATTTTAGAGAATAAACAAAAGAAAAATGGCCTAAAATGGGATTTAAAAAGTGCGACGGTTTTGGCCCAAAATAATAGTCTAAAAAAAGGTTTCTAAGAAAAATAGGAGTTGCCACTTGGTATTGAATTAAGGTGTACTAAGTCACCCAAACTACGTATTTTTAATTAAAAAATAGATAAAATCCTTTTTAGACGACTCCAGATCTTCGAAAAGCAAGTAAAAAGAGTTCGAGAGTCACGGTTGAAGAAAGAAAAGGCAAAGATTTGATCTAAAGCACCCTTTTAACCTAGCCAAAGATAGTTGCATGATTTAGTCAAAAATTTTCTTAATCTAACCCATAAACTTATCATATTAGGGCGTTTCTATATGGATGCAAATCTAGACCTAATGGATATCGAGAGGGTCGAAATATCTTTTCAAAATTTAATTGGTGCGAATCACATTAATTGTGATGTCCAAAATGATTCTTAAAAGAGGTCATGAATATGCAAAAGATGAGACTCGAAAAAAGAAAAATTATAAGATATATAAACAAGTATATGGACCTAAGAGAGGGATGCAACATAACGGGTACGGGGACTAAGATTCATGACTTCAATTTTCCTTTTTATAGAGAGGACGAGAGCGTGCTAAGAAGCCACCCTCGTTCATTTCCCATATTTGAAGAGTAACTCTCCTAATCTAATCAAGCAAATGAACTAACCTACTTCTAATTTCCTAAATGGAATGCAAGTCTGAATGTCATGTTTCGTACATGTCGCGCCCCATTTTTTATGAAAAATAAAATAAAATAAAATATGAGTTTTTTGTAAAAATGAATTTTTGATTAATTTTGAGTGAAAATGAGTTTTGATTTTTAGAAAATAAATAAAGAAAATGGGCCTAAATGGGACTTTAAAAAATGCGACGATTTTGGCCCAAAATAATAGTTTAAAAAGGGATTTCAATGAAAAAAAATAGGAGTTGCCACTTGGTATTGAATTAAGGTATACCAAGTCACATAAAATGAATTTTTAAAGAAAAAGTAGAAAAAACCCTTTTTAAAAGATTCCAAATCTACGAAAATCAAGAGAAAAGAGTTCGGGAATCAAGGTTGAAGAAAGGAAAGGCAAGGATAAAATCCAAAGCACCCTTTCAACCTAGTCAAGGCTAGTTGCGTGATTTAGTCAAAAAATTTTCTTATTTTAATCTAAAAATTTATCACATTTGGATGTCACTATATGAATGTAAACCTAGACCTAATGTATATCGAAAGGGTCAATATGTCTCTTCGAATTTTAGTTGATGCAAATCGCATTAAATTGCGATGCTCAAAAGTGACTTTTTGAAGAGGTCACGAATATGCAAAATATGATACTCAAAGAAAAGAAAAGAAAATAATACTTATACAAATATACATGACCTAAAGGAATGCATCATAACGAGTGTGGGGGACTAAAATTTGTGACTCAATTTTTCCTTTTATAGAGGAGATATGAACGTGCTAAGGCTTAAGGGGCCATACTCGTCCATATCCCATATTTGAAGGGTTTTTTCTCAAATTTAATCAAGCAAATGCACTAATCTACTCTAATTTGCTTAAATGGAATGCAAATCTACGTGTTATGTTTCACACATAGGGATAGGGAATATATATAGGGGAAATATCATGCAAAAGTGATAAGGATCCTAAAAAGTGGGAAAATATGCATGAAAGGTAGTGATTTGTCACACAAGCATGATCTAATGCGTGGACGGTTCCTAAGGGTCTAGCATTGGACTAACCCATGTCTATAAGTTCTCATTAGCGTTGGACTAATGGGAAATTAGAAAGGAGGGTTACAACTAATGTTGGACTAGTGTGGAATCGAAAAAAGGGGCCACAACTAGCGTTGGACTAGTGTGGTGACGTCATGCATTTATTACAATCAAATAAATCATGTAAAACATAATAAAGTAAATAAACACATAAATCACATATAGCACATAACATATAAGCATGATATCTAGATGCAATAACCCTAAGAAAGCACGTAAACACATAGGCACACAAGTATGCAAACACAAATAAAATAAAAACGAATAAAAACCTAACTATTACATTCGGGGGGTTCTAACTACAATCTAAAAGGGGAAAGAATGAAATAAAATAAAATAATAACCTAACTATTACAATTTGGCATTTAATCGCCTTTCAAATAATCAAAATTAAATTAAAATAAATATACTAAATTAAAACAAATAAAGTGACTAAAATAAATAAATAAAATAAAATAAAAACATCCAAAAAGCATGTAATTACACACATAAAATCACATAGGAGCATATAGGATCAAGTAAAATCAAAATAAAGATTAGAGTATACCTCCCTTGAATTGGTCACCTAATGAAATGAAATTACTCCCTTTCTACCCTCCAACACAAAAAAAATGATTAAGGTACAACTTTAGTTAACAAATAATCATAAGAGATGAAACTAAACATGAAATTGAACAATTAAAACATTTAAATGAACGTAAACAATCTTGATTCAAAAATTTAAAACAAGCGGGGACTTAATTGAAAGAATTAAAGAAGTTTGTGGGGTCAAATTATTATTACTACAAATATTAAGGGTCTAAATTAAAATAAAATAAAATAAAATTAAGGGCTTAAGATGAAGCATACCAAAACCAAATGCTAAACTTCACAAAATGAATGAAAACCCCAAATCAAAACTATAAATCTATCAAAAATTATTAAACCTTCAATTTCTCTCCTTAAACTTATGAATAATCTGTCCAAAAATCACATTGAAGCATGCCAAAGAAAGTTAACATTTTAAAAGTACAAAATTGATTAAATTTTCCAAATTTATGGGCCATAATAGAATAAAGGAAAACTTGAGGGGTTAAAATGCAATTTTTTGAAAAATCCCATGCAAAGCCGCGAAGCTTTCTTCTTCTTCTTTGCTGGTTTCTTTCCTCTGCAACTAGGTTCTCAAATGCAACCTCCTCCTTATTCAAACGCAACTCATGTCTCACCCAACGACAATTTAGACCAAAGCAACAAAATTAGCAAGTATTTTTTCTCACTTTTCACCTTAAAACTCTTATATTTAAACACAAAATTCAGAGGAAAAGAGCATGCAAAAATCTGGAAAATGTTCTGCAACTTGGGCTTTCATTTCCAGAAACCACAGGAAATACCATTCCAAACAAGCAAGATCTCATAGTTTATGCATTTTATAACCTAACACAAAAAGAAACACAAAGGGAAAAGAACCTAACACAAGGAAACATGAAATGAAGCAAAAGCAAAGAAATGAGGAAGAACAAGGAAGTTGCAGCAACAAGATCCGTGAACAAAAGAAGAAAAGGGGAAACTGATCAAGGAGAATAAACCAAGTTAGAGCCATTTCTAACCTTCCTTCGCTGCTTTGTGTAGTCAAATCACCGTGAACATCCATGGAATGAGCCAGATCCACAAAAACCCAGGATGCATAAAAAACCAGATTCATAAAGCATAAAAAACCCAGGATGCAGATTTCGGTGAAGAGCTGTGAAGACCCGAACTTTAGATCCGAATTTGAAGGCTATATTGGCGTTTTTTCTAAAAGTGTTCAGAACCAAAATTGCTCTCCTAACACTAGAGAAAATGCAGAAATCAAAAAGTCCTCAAAAGAACTTGTAACAAAAGAGAAAATCCTCCCCGAAAATGGCTGAACGATCAGCTTGTTTTAGCAAATTTTCTGAAAAACTCTCTCCTCTTTTCTCTTTGTTTTTCTTTGTTCCGTTTCCTGATCTCTCTCTTTTGTCCTCAGATTATCTCTCCTCTTCCTCTCTTTCCCTTTCTTCCTCCCCTTCTCCATTCCTTTCTTTCTCTCTTCCTTGCTTATCCCGAACCCTCCTTTTCTTCCTCTTTCGTTCTTTCTTTTTCTTTTCTAATCACTCCCGAAGTGCCTCTCTACCTCTACGCCATCTCCCTCTCTTCCTTGCTCAGTTTTCCTGTTCCTCTCTAAGAAAACTTCCTCCTGCCCGCAGCCTTTTTCTTCCTCCTTTTTCAACCCCAAAACCCTCTTTTTTCCTCCCTTTTTCTTACCCAGCCACAGCTTCTTTTTTCTTTTTCTCCCTCGGTTCTTTCTTTTTCTCCTGTTCTCTCTTGTTTGGCCTGAAGCTCTCTCCCAGATTTTCCCTCTCGTTCCCTCTATCTCTCTGTAGTTTGTTTTTTTTTGTTCCCCTCTTGCCTGTAGCCTCTTCTTCTTGTTTTTTCCTTCTTGCTCAGCCGCAGTCTCCCCTTTCTTAATCTCTTTTCCAGGTTCTCCTCCTATTTCCTTGCCAGCCCGAGGCTCCTCCCCTTGGTTTTTCTCTTTTTCTCTTTTTTCTCTGTCCCGTAGCTCCTTTCTCTCATTTCCTCCTCATTTTTCCAGATTTTTCTCCCATTTTCTCCTAAATCAACAAGTGTATTGCCACCTAGCCTAGCATGTGTTGTGGTGTCAACAAAAGATGAAGACACTTGTCTAACCCTTACCTATCTCACTTAACTACTTTGCATGACCTCCACCTATTTTCTTTTTATTTTGCTATTTTTTGTTTTTCAAAACAAGTTTATGGTAACCAAAAAATGTTAAATGCATCACTAATTTTCATTTAATTTTGAGGCACTTGAATTTAAAAAGATTAAAACAAATTTTTGTGAGAATTTTCTTTTTTTTTTTCAGAAATTTAATGCAAAATATCTTAACAAGAAAAATGATGAACCTAATTTACTAAAATAAGCAAAAATAAATACTAACTATCATTTTGCAAACTTAGTCAATTAAAATAAAATAAAATAAAAACAAGAATAAATAATAAAAAATAAAGCTAAAATTGAATTAAATAAAAATTAAAATTTTAGTGTCTACAGTACACATAGGGATAAAAGAGATAATATAAAGGAAATATCATGTCAAATAAGGAAAAGAATCCTAAAAGTGAAAAGTATGTATGAAATGCAATAAATATCAAGCAAAGTATGAATTCTAGCGCGAAAACGGTCTAACGGGTTTAGCATTGGACTGGCCCATTTCTATAAATCTTCACTAGTGTTGGACTAGTGAGAAATTGGAGAGAAAGGCCACAACTAGCGTTGAACTAGTGTCGTGACGTCATGCATTTATTATAAATAAATAAATTATATAAAACATAATTAAAACAAATAAACACATAATGTATATAGAACACATAACACATAAATATAATTTCTAAATGCAAAATCCTAATGAAAGCGAATAAACACGTAAGCACGCAAGCATGCAAGCACACAAGCAAATAAACGCAAATAAAAGGCTAACTATTATATTCGGGACCCTAACTACAATCTAAGGGGGAATTTGAAAATAATAACATAACTATTACATTTATTTAATTAATTACATTTTTGGCAAAATTAAAACCTATCTATTACATAGCCTAACTAAAAACATGTCTTGAGCATCTATCTATTACAACTTGGCACTTAAATGCCTCTCAAATAATCATCAAAATTAAATAGAATAAATGAAACTTAAAATAAATAAAATGGGTAATTAAAAAAAAAAGCACTCAAAACATGCAATTACACATAAAAGCACATAGAAGCATATAAAAGAATTTAAAATAATAAAAGAAATTACCTCCCTTGAAGTTGTGGTTAAATGGGCTGAAATTTGCCCTATTTATGCTCCAAAATCAACAAAATAATCAAGACACCAATTTAATTATAAAGAAATGGAAATAATCATGAAATCTATCAAATCAAGCACTTAAATAAAGTATAATTAACAATTAAAGAAGATAAACAACTTGTATTTAAGAAATCAAAACTATTAGGGACCTAATTGTGAAAATTAAGAAATTTTTTGGGGTTAAATTATAATTATTACAAAGATTAAGGTCAAAATTAAAGAAAAATAAAGTTTAGGGATCAAATTGTAATTAAATTAGGGATCTTATTGAAAGAAATCCAAAGTTTTTAGGGCTACAATAAAATTACACAAAAATCGAAGAACCAGACTGCAAATTCGTCACCAGATTGCTTGATAAAAGGCCATTGGGCCATTTCTTTTAATTTCTTTAGGCCAAAGCTTCCTAAGCCCAATCAAAAATCCAAGACAAAATACACAGGCCAGCCCATAGTTTTCTCCAAACAAACCCAACCAAAAAGAGTGGGATTCAAACTCCCAAACCTAAACTAAAACCCAAAAATATAAAATCAAAGCCTTTTATCAAAACCCAAACAGAAATAACCTTCAACCCAAACTAACATATTTTATTAAAACCAAACAAAGTAATAAATCTACAAAAAATACTAAGCCTTAATTATGCATTAAATCCCAGAATTAATCTACCCAAAAAGTCACATAAAACATGCAAAAGAAGATTAAAGTTTAAAAGGGGCAAAATTGATTGAAATTTTCCAGATTTGGGCCACAATGAAATTAGGCAAAAGTTAAGGGGCCAAAATGTAAATTTTAGAAAATTTCCATGGAAACCCACATAAGCTTTCTTCTTCTTCTTTCTTCTGCAACCCTTTTTCTTTTGCATCTTATCAAACACAACAAACACCACAAACGATCCAAAGTTTCAGACCAAAGCAGCAAGACCTCACAACCACATCATCAAAATTCAATCTTGGTACATTTAATACGAAATTGTGCAATAAAATCTGAACTATTATCCCATAAAATGAGCAAAAAAATGCAGCAAGAAGAAGAAAGAAAGTGCAGGCAGAATTCGGACGATTTTGGCACAGATTTAAGCTTAGATGGCAAGAGAAAGATGAAATACATCACCTTTGGCGCTTTAAAGGATAAAACAACACGATAATTCTCGAAGGAAATGGATCTGAACGCAAGAACTTGAAGATTGAAACTTGCTGTAATAAGCTTCAAGAGCTGACAGTGTAGCAAGTTTAGGCCCAGATTCGACGAGTTTAGAAACGTTTTCTCTGAAAATTTCCAATCCAAAAGTTCTTCTCCTACATAGATAGAGTATCCATAAATCAAAATCAATTCAAAAGAAGTCAATACAAAGAAGAAAATGGCCTTTAAACGGGGTCTCCTGCTCAACCCTGGCTCAAGATTCTGCAGGAAAAATTTCGAAGAGTGAAGTTTGGGCTGAGATTTGAAGGGTTCCTGATGTTTTTCAGCAAAACTCCTCAACACGAAAGTTATTCCCCTCTATCTCGAAAATACAGAAGGAAAAATCACTCGAAACCGATCTATAACGAAGGAGAAAAGTCTCCCCGAACTAGGCTGGTTCACCAGTTTTTTCCAGAAATTTTCTGCAATTTTCTTCCACTTCCTCTCTCCCGTTTTCTCTCCTTTTTTGCTATTTTTCTTTCCTTTTCCTTTGGCCGGCGCCTCCTTTCTTCCTCTTACTTTTTTCAGCCCTAATCCTACGTTTTGGTTCTATTTCTTACATATATAGAAAGAGTTAAGATTTCTACTCCCACGTTCAGCCACGTGGCGGCATGAGGGGAGGGAGAAAAATTTTTCTTCCGTTTATGCCCTGAGAATATTGATTAGTTCTCCGAACAGTATATCACTGGTGAGGTCATTTTTGTCTTGTTACATGAAATTACTATCTTGCCCAGGGAAAAATAACTAGCACCAAAACAGTAACTAACTGTTGAGGGCTATTTTTGACTTTTTGTGAATAATCTTTTGCTTTCTTTCTCAGTCTTTCCCATCTCTTCCTCGCTTTTCTCAGCAAAAGAAAGCAGTAGTTGCTGCTTCTCTTTTGTGTCCGTTGTGGAAGACAAGAAGTCAAAATGTCAAATAAAAAAAGAAGTTCACCTATGTGGCAGCAAGACAAAACACTCCCTTTCTGCTTCCTTTTAGCCCATCATCTTTTGTTTTCTTCTTCCTTTCTCTCTCTCTGTTTCTCGTTTCTTTATTTCTCGTTTCTTTTCTTTCTGGTTCAACGAAGAAAAGTACAACTTCAATTCTTCCATTAGTAGCGAATTGTTTAGAAGTGTTTTTGAATTTTTGCCTAGCATTCTTGCCCTCTCTTTCTCATTGTTTCCTCTTCGTTTTCTTTTTGCTTCAGAAGAAGCATGTTTGCAGATTTCATTTTGTTTTCATGTTCAGCTGTACTTTTTCTCCTTCGTCCCTCCCTCTCTGTTTCCATTCCTTTCTTTCTCTTTCGTTTTCTTTCTGGTTCGGACAAACAAAAGTACCAATTGATCTCCTCCAACACTTGGTCAATAATTTGACCATCTTTTCCCCCAAATTATGGCTACTCATCCATATCCCAACCGTGGTATTGTTCCACAAAGAGTCAATTATGGCTGCCCATTCATATCCGAACCATGGGATTATTCCACAAAGAGTCAGGTATGAGGTATGATTTCTACCTATTACTAGAGATATAGGTTTGTCCTTTTGCCTTCCTTTTCGTTTGCCAATTCACAAATTATCAAGAGTGAGAAGAAAAATCTCTAACAACTCATCAATTTTGTGTCGTTATCTATTTTGTTCATGATGCCTAATACCATTGCTAGGGATATACGTTTCTCCTTTTGTTTTTATTTCTGTTGGCCAGTTGGCAAATTATCGACAGTGAAAGAAAAATTCCTAAGAACTGATAGAGTTTGTGTCTCTATATATACATTAGGAACACAAACACTGCTCACAAAAAAATCGACGGTTCTTCCTCCTTTTCCTCTTCAACATTTCCGACTAAAGGTAACTACTCATTTTCTGTGTCTAATATTTTCTCGCATGAGTATTGAAGAGATTGGATAATCTGTATACTTTCTATTTTGGTTGCCAAATTTCTTCAGGGGTTTAATTGCACTTTGAAAGAATTGGTGCAGAAGAGCTTCTGATTTAGCGTTCACATACTTCAGTTATAAGTTCGTTTGCTTTCAATTAATACTTGTCAACTGAATTTTTTTCCCTTACTTTTTTCATTATCAGTTCTAAGTTCCCTTGCGAGTATTAAGTCCATAGATTGTAAGTTCTCCTATTTAACAGTCAAAGTTAGCTGGGTTCCTGTTACATGTTACAACAAGTTGATTACATAAAATTCACATTTTCATGCACCCTAGGGCCACAGAATGAAAAGTTTAAGAGTACTAAACCATTAGCTATCAATTACTAATCACAACAGGAAATAATAATGCATCTGCTTCTAAAGTAATGGGAAAGATCTTCACATAATCTTTTGTTGAACAAAAAGAGAGGAGATAGGAAAAGCTGAGGTGCTACGTATGTCATACTTCCAGTTTTTTCTTAAAAAATTAAAAATAAATAAGTAAATAAAATTGGAGAAACAATCGTATCACACTAAAGAGAGAGGAAGTTTAAAAAGGAAATTATAAATGCTCCAAAGAAAGAGTCTTGCATAGTTCTCATACACTTTCTTGCTTTTTCTTTTCCTGTTAATAATATACTACAACTAATTACCCAAGAAGCGTTGTCACTACTTGCTGAATAGAGACAACTAAGCTAAAACAAGTTAAATTCTCAACCTCAACTTCAAGCTTAAGTTACCTAAAGGCATCAGAATGAATACCGCCATCCATGTCTTAAAGATACGAGAAAAGTTTGCTAAAATCCCACTTATGAAAATGAGAATAAAAGATAAAGTCTTATACATTAAAGTTTTGCCCTACATTGGAGATATTGTTCACAAAGGTTAGGTAGGCGATAGAAGAAACAAAGTTTCGAACAGAGAATTCTAATATTGAGTTTCTAGCATTTTTTCTGGCTAGCTTAGAAGTGTAGAATATTACTTCATCAAAGTTATTTCTAGAGGCAATGTTTCTTTTTGCACAAAACTCTCAAATATTAAATCCACAATATGAGAAGTTGCATAAAATTCACATCTTTGTTGAGGAAAAGTTTTTGTGATATTCTGGCACTAAATTGAATCTAGGTCTACTATTGCAATTTTAAATCACTATATACATGATATTGGTTTTATATCTACTGTCTTGATTTAGTGTTTCGGGTTGCTTGAATTTTGGCATTGAAATTTCTGGATGAAATTATTGATATGTCCATTCCGGTATTTCTTAATATTTCAATTGCTTTTCTCCTTAGCAGATTGACATTCATTTAAAGTGTGCCTAATTATATTTTTGTCTTTTTCTAATTTTTTCTCATCTGAGTATAGTTTAAACATATTGGATAATTTGTATAGTTTTACATTGACTAATACCTTTCTTCTACATTTTATTTTGGTTGCCAACTTTGTTCAGGGGTTTAGTTATGATATAAAAGCGTCGGTGCTAAAGAGGCTTTTGTTTGGGGTTGGCAGATTCGTATTAAAGAATTGCTTCAATTCAAGGTCATTCCTTCTATTCCTTCACTATATCTTGCAATTTTCGTGCTTAAGTTTTGCTCTGCTTGACTACACCCTGGAGAATATCATAACTGAATCTCTATGCTTATATCATTTTTCTTTCTCACATTTTGCCTTTTACTATTTAATCACTCTAATTCGTTGAATACGACAGTCTCAAACAATTAGTCTCACATTTGTATCTCTTGGTCAGCTGCTTGTATCTAATAGTTTGGATTTCATATATATAGAAGTTAGCTTTACTCTCTTCATTAGCTATCATTAGTGACATTTCGTTACTCCTACTTTCATTAAAATGAAAAGAAAAAGGAATGTAAGTAAAGCCTTTAGTTTAGTAGATGAGTGGTTCGATAAATGTTACAATGCTGAGGCTTCATTAAAAAGGAACGCAAATAGCTCTCATACAATAGGACAATGTGAAGAGTTATCAACAAACCTCCCATTTTCTTAGGCTCATCCTGCTAATCCAATCCATATGCATTCTGATACTATATATGTAGATATTCAGACCTCAGGAAATAACACTCATCTAATTCATCCCACCTTCCACTTTATGACAGACCCAAATAATAACATGATTAGGAAGGATCATAAGAATTATAGTAATGAAGTTGTCCCTGTTTCTAAACATTTATCCTCTCCCAATGTCGCATCTATGCATGGATTAGATGGTTCTCATTTAAAGACCTTAAATCAATCAAATCGTAACCAGCTCCTATTAACCTCTAATATTGATGAGGTTTATGCTCACTCTCACGGTTCGCCTTCCATCAATTTTACATGTCCCTGAAATCCATACTTCTCTTATCAAGAGCTGCCCTCAGCCTAATGATATTGATCTTAGATCAAGCTCAAATAGAACATCTTCCTATCAAGACAGCTTTAATGAGAACTATAATATCACAGTCACTCAACTTCATGATATAAGTGGAACAACAAATGTTTCCACTTCTCAACCACCTTCTTCATTTCTACCTTTCTCTGCTATTCTTTCTCATCCTCCTGCACATTATCTTGAAGAAAAATGCTTTGAGAGAAAGAATTATAGAAGACAAGCATACATAAAGTGGAAATCTAAGAAATTATGTAGACATGTTTGCACTAAAATACAACATGTCCCAGCTATGAGATTGGAAAGGATTGAGAATTGCATAGCTGCTACCAACTTTGCATTACAATCTGATGTACAATCACTAACCCAAAAAGGTAATGAATTCTCTATTTGAGATTTGTCTATTTCCACTTTCTTCTATAAATGTTTTTATACAAAAAAAGGTTTAAAAAAAAATCTCCGATATACTGGTAGTAACATATGAATTTTTTCCTCCAATTTATTTTAGCTTCAAATATTCTAAACATTGCAGTGTTCGCACTAGTACTGCTTTGCTACTACAACATTTTGTTTATTTTTAGTGCTTATTTATA